>NC_090736.1:116333211-116350711 GCF_036898095.1 Palaemon carinicauda
CACCAAAGAATGCAGATTTACTGGTACCTGACCACTCATATTACTGGGTTGTATTAAAAAGGTGTGGTTAAATTGTATTCCTTTTCCTTCCTGAGTAAAAGCTCTAAGCTGAGTATAGTTATTCTATGTCAAATCTGATCTGATACCCTTCCAATGAAGATAGGCATCCTGCTTCTATAAATAATCCTGTCAAAAATCATCATTCATCCACGGTTTGTCTTTCAATCCGTACCTTACCACATGTAAATGGACATGCCTATCAAATATATTCACTAAATTCCCATTTAAAGGAACAACACGATCAACACTATTATGCAATTGAAACCAGTTCAAGCCCAAGATATCACGCAAGATTCTTCCAGGTCTATTCGAAATTTTATATAAATTTTACATGAGTACGACACATCCATAAAAGGCTGCTCTGTCTTTCCTACTAATGAAATCAAGGTACAATCACATGTCCCGACTGGAGAGCCAACCTCACTTGCTATAACGTCAGTAGATCCAGTGTATACGAGGTCGAAACAGTTAACACACTTGCGATCAGCTTTACTTATGAGCTCACAGACTGATTCAGAGGAAAAGAAAAAAGTTCTTAAGCAATAGCAATCAGTTGGAGAAAAAGAATTCAATCCCTCACTATGCTGAACATTGAAATCACAAACAAAAACAAATGAAGCCTTCTATCATCTTTTACCTTGGCCATAATGTTATTAAGACAGCCGAAGATAGAACAATTCATGTCTGGATTCCAATAGATCAACCACAAATAGAAGTTGTTAGCCCGCAACATACTTTTATCACCTGAATCTCATGACATATACATTCATAGCAAGAAAATACGAGAAGCAAGCCACTCAATTCTGATATACCCCTCCCTTCACCTGGTCAGTGTCATAATTACTTTTTAAAACCAGTTATAAGGAGCTCAGATGAGTGTCTCATATCAGAAACAAGAATATCATAATGTCTGGACACAACTGTGTGGTCTTGAATATATGCATGCAGACCAAGAATACTGCAATATACTAGCCAACACTGACAAAATTTGGGACGTATTAGTCCCAGATTCCACTCAATGTCTTCGGTTAGGATAAGAAATGATAAAAAAAAAATCCTCATACTTGAAAACTAAATTAATGATAATTTTAACAAAAACAATGTGCTGAAATCTAATGAACGCATTCATAAAACCTTATTTAAAAAAGTAAAAGGGTAAAGAAAAAAAGGTCAACATGGCGGAGTTAATACACCATGTACTCCCGCGCAAGGGAACTCTAACCCAAGAGAGTGGAAGCACATGGTACAGGGGCAATTGCGCTACACAAGACCACAGAACAATGGTTTGATTTTAGAGTGTCTTCCTAGAAGAGCTGCTTACCATAGCTAAAGGGTCTCTTTTGCCCTTACCAGGAGGAAAGTAGCCAATGAACAATCAAGTGCAGTAGTTAAACTCTTAAGTGATGAAAAATTGTTTGGGAATCTCAGTGTTCTCAGAATATGAGAACAGTGGAATGTGTAAAGAATAGACCAGACTATTTTGTGTATATGTAGGCCGTAACTAGAGATAAGGATCCAATGTAGTATTGTCTGGTCAGTCATAAATCCCAATAATTCGATAACAGTAGTATCTCATCGGTTGGCTGGTGCCCTGGCCAACCTACTATCTCTATGATAATAATAATAATAATAATAATAATAATAATAATAATAATAATAATAATGACAATAATTAGATCATAATAATAATAATAATAATATAATAATAATAATAATAATAATAATAATAATAATAATAATAATAATAATAATAATCTCCGTCTGGATATTCTTTACCTAAGGTGTATCAGCATATTGTTATTCGCCCTCATAAAATATATATTTAGGAATATAAGACGCATTATTACTCCCAATGCTTCTGAATGGAAAGTCTTCTCGGCTAGTGAGAGAACAATGGGGTTTGAGATTACTTGCATCAAAAAGAACTTAATTGTTTATTGGACCAGAATCACAGCTTTCAGAAAATTTTTATTGACTTCTTGTATTTTCTCGATTTTTTTCCTTTTATCGTAAGTTTGCTGTAATTTGCGGCTCTCTGGAAACCCTAATGATTGCTGTTTATGCGATGATAGTTTTTGATCGAAGACCGTTTAAATAAGTGCATATTTTTTATTAGACGATATCTTAAACTAATGAACATTTGGGAATATTATTTCAATTTTGCTATGCAAATATCTTAAATGAGCTCATTTCATCGATTTCTCTTGAAGACGATCTATTCGAGAAAAAGATCATCAATTATTTATTAATTTCTTTTTGATCCTGTAGATCTATATCTGAACATGCAGGTTCCAGTGAGCAACTGAAAAGGATGTGGACCATGGTATGAGGCAATTCACCATGCACAGGGTTAATCAACATCAGTGAGATATCCTTACTTCTGAGGCCTACCTCTTGTTGTGCAGACTTTGGATCTTGCACTATTCAAAGTGCTCCACTCCTTCCTCTTAAGGCTCATTCCACAAGGTAGTTTCTTACTAGGAATAGATAGTGCTTTATTGGTTGAGTTACAGTCACTCACCCTACAATTCATAAATCTGTAGGAAACGTAGTTTAGATATTCAGGACCCTCCAGGGCCATGAAGCATTTCCTTGATTTTATTCGCCACCCTGTTGCCTGATGTCAATGAAGTGGATGCCTTGGATCAATTATATGTTTGACCCGTTCATTCTTGGTAATATCATCTCTTCGAATTTGAGGTTTTGCACTACTCGCCAGAATATAAAGAGATGGTGGGGGTGTTTGCCTTCATTGTACTATGATTTGACTGGCTCTATGAGGTTTTGGATTCACCTTTATTGCATGGCACGATCTTTACCACACAGGTGAACAATATTCTGTACCTGAATAGCAGACTGGTGGACCTTTTTGTTTAAGTCTTTTTGGATCTGCTCCCCACATAGTGATGGTCAATTTTCTGAAAGTTCTATGAAGAGTAATACCTAGATATACTGGATAGTCGTCGATATTTAATTATCTCTTTTCCAATATGATCTATATGTTCTGGCTAGCAAGGTGATTGTTAATGTGGAATGCATACTTCTGTGTTGGTGATTGCATTGAAGTGATGAAGCTCTTGATACGCTCTTTGTGGCAATGCATAGATCATCTGCGTGTGTGGATCCTCGCATATCCTAACACTCTAGTTGGTCACTTGTATAAAAGGTAAACAAATGGGAGCTTGTATGGAACACATAGGGAGAACGTTCTTTTGGGTCCTCACCTAAGTCTAACCCATGGATGTGTAATATTTCCTCGGGACAAGTCCAATATCCAGAATAGAAGAGATTTCCCTGTCGAGGGTCTTGAGATTCTTCAGGTAGACTCTGAATACAGAAACATCATGCCAGTATATAAACTACTAAAAAACATCTTTGCGTGGCGTCAAATAAATGATCCTGCTGATAAAGTAGTTCTTATTTTAGGGGACTTCAACATCCACAATGTAATGTGGGGCTATAACCAGAATGACCAAAATGGATAGGCAGTGGAGGAGTGGGCCATAACACAGGACTTTTGCACTTTATATGGTGCAAAAGACGATGCATCCCTCCAAAAACTGCTCATAGGAGAAGGTATAACCAAGACATGGCTATGGTCTCCGCAAAACACCACCAAAACTTTGAAAGGACCATATCTTATCCAATTCTTGAATCGCATGATAGGCCAAAGACATTTGTTATATATCCTCTAATTAGACTTGGAGAGATCAATCACAGAATCCCTAGATTTAAATATCGCAAAGAAAATTAGGAAGATTACTCAAGTAATATAGAAGAAGAGGTATCAAACATCCCTCTGGGCCCTCAACAGTACGATATTTTTAAATCACTATTGTAGAAGGCTGCATAAAAACAGTATCAGTAGAGACTCTAGAAATACTTACATCTCTGGCCCTAATGACTAAATCAAGGAACTGTTCGCCAACAGCAAAATTCAGCTTGAAATAAAATCTGTTTAAATCAATTAGCAACGAAAGAACTTAACGCTGACAAGAAACTATAACCAACATCAGTTCTGCTTATAAGAGCAAAAATATATGGGGCTACCATTAAGAAACTCAACTCTCATGATCAATGCTACTAAGGAATAGCCACAGTCACACCCAATAAAGTGGCTCACAAACTCTTACTTACTGTAAAACCCACTAACCAAAAAAAAAAAAAAAAAAAAAAAAAAAAAAAAAAAAAAAAGATATCTAATAAAAAGGAAGAATGACTCACAATGAGCCATTTCTGAAAGAAACCCGTATTTTACAACCATGCACCAGGCAGGAACTGAATGATGCAATTAAATTTCTTGAAACTGGGAAGGCAGCTGGAATAGATGGAATTACCTCAGAGATGACCATACACTTTCGTGAGAGGAAAAAAATTATTCCTTGCCCTATTCAATAAATATGCAACTGCCTATCGAACATCAGAGATATGGAGAAGAGTCCAGGTAGTAGCCTAGATAAAACCGGGTAAAAACCCATGGACTCCCAAAAGTTATGCAACACATATAATTCATATGGACCCATGATAAAAGCACGCATGTTTCCAAAGCTTGAAGGACAATTTTCACTGGACCAAACAGGCTTCCGACCAGGCCAGCCATTGTGTACTTAGGTTCTAAACTAGACTAAGTATAACGAGTATTGATTTCAAAAGAAAAACATTCTTAGGGCACTCTTTGTAGACCTTTTAGCTACATACAATACTGTCAACCACCAGGGTCTGAGCCCAAACTGTCGGAGATGGCAACATAGTACGAATCATAGAACCAGGCATTGTAAACCAAAGGTTCTTTGTAGAAATGGACAGAAGGAAAACCAGGGGGAGAATATTGCTAAACAATATATGTTTTTACTGATTTGATTCCTTGAATAAAGCGGGTTTTCATCCCAGGCAGTGTTTGCTGAAATATAATGTTTAAACAAACTCAGCAGTATAATTGTAAATAATTGTACATTTCTCTCTCTAAAAAAAAAAAAAAAAAAAAAAAAATATGCTTTTTTGATAAAGCCAATAGCAATCTTATTAAGAATTTTTTTTTCCCAGTAAAGATATAGTGTGTAACCGGGAGAGACGTAAGTATCAATACCATTTTAACTAGCTACCTCATGAATGATTAAAAGGAACTTCCATAAACTTATATTGATAAGCGTAATTTTAATCTGATATTTTCTGTAAACAAATATAATGTTCCTTACCGAATTTTAGTGAAATAGAGGCGACCATAATTTTTGTCCGATTTTGGTATTATCTTTTCTGTGTTGGTTGCCCGTAATATCACTTCTTAACGTCGATATACCTGTTTTCAAAACATTGAAGGTCTAACAAGATTTATTCCATTTTTTTTTTTTTTGTCGTTTTTTTCGGTAAGTTTCAACAGTGTACAGTTAGAATAAAAAGTCCGAAGACACTCAGGGGATATCTTCCGTCAGATGTCTCTAGTGTCCCGTAACAAAATAGATAAAGGCTTTCTCTTCTTACTTCTTCGAGGAAATGGGCGGAGCTTTCTTCAATCTCAGCGAATAAATACAACACTTATAAATTTAGTTGCCATATTTCTTACTATGGTATCATTTGACATCTCGACTATCTACTATAAAACACAGAACACATTCATATAGGTGCATTTCACACACACACACACACACACACACACATATATATATATATATATATATATATATATATATATATATATATATATATATATATATATATATATATATATATATATATATATATAAATATATAAATATACCTATATAAATTTTTCCTTTAAAATACCATGATAGTTTTAAATATGTCGGTTCTTTTATCATGGATTGCTTCTTAAATCATTAAGCTCGTTCCGGACTACCTATTGGACAAAGTTATCCGCCTGATCATCAGCGACGATGAAGCAAAGTTTACCTGTGAGGATTGAGAGAGTAAGGAACCAAGATTCCATACATCACCGTTTTAGCTCAGTGGTAAGTAGGCTAGAGCTTGAATTTTCAATTCAGTTTAAAGAATGATGTATATTATGAAATATTACCATAATTTTTGACATGTTATTTAGATAGACTTTTTAAAGTTATTAACTGCTTTATTACCATACATATCACCAGCAATCATAGATTTATTCCATTTTACTCTTGCATTTTTGTATATGTCGTTTATCTACTTTCAAATATTATGGCTGAGCGACGGACAAATTCTCCTGAAGTCCTAACTAATCGTGCACGGATTATTACCCTATGGGAATGTAATATGCCCATCAATGTCATTTGCCAAGCACTGGATTTCATCGCTCTTCCATCCATAAATGGATTAAACGATGGCAAGAGGAAGGCACCATAAAGACCAGAGCCCGTATTGGAAGACCGAAAGCAACAACTCCTCAAGAAAACGAAGCCATTATAGGAGCGTCACAAGCAAGTGCATTTACTTCGGTCGTTCAAATAACGAGAGATATTCAACTTGTGTGTAGTACCCATACAACAAGTCACCGTCTCCATTCACGTAACATTCAGTGTTACGCGCAAGCAAGCAAGGAATTTTTGAACCTCGCTGCTAGAGAATATAGAATGGGATTTCCCCTACAATATTCGGTATAGGATGCCACATTTTGGCAAAGTGCAATTTCCACTGATGAAAAATGTTTTCGTCAGTGAAACGAGTAATGTTTTCAAATATTCCCCATATTCAGGAATCCTCCCGTATCTTGATTTTAGTTCCTCGTTTGAGTTAACCCTTCAGGGAGGTCATAAATGTTCATTACTTCACTCAAAGTTCAAGATATGCATCCTGTAATCAACCATTCAAAAACTCTATATATAGACTACATTCCATAAACTTTACAAAGTTTTCTAACTTATTTCCTGTGTGCTTTGTTCGTGCTCTTTGTAAAGCAGACTATTTATACATTGTATACTAGTAAACAAAATAACTTTTGTTTTAAAATTTCTAATTTAAATACCAATATGACGTTCAACAGGCAACGTAGTTTTATATATTCTATATTTTTTATTAACAGGAGAAATAAGTCAAATATAAATTTTGTCAACTTCATGGATTATACAATATATCTAAAAATACTTTTAGTTCGCAATAAACAACTTTTTTTTTCCTAACCTATAATAAATGATTTTGTTTTTTAAATGTCTTCTCTAATTATGTATGAAACAGGGGAACAGGTATTGCTGGAGGGTCGTAACTCTCGCTTTGACAAAGACAATATTGTAGAAACCACTACTGGTCGAGTTAGCACTTCCTTGTGGGGCTGGATGTAGCCGTTTGGACCGGGTGAGTTACTCCATATTTAATGGGGGCTTAACGAGCGAGAAATATATATATGTATCCTTGAAGCCTAGTTCGGAGTTTTCGAGCAATGGCCATACCATCTCCCCAAACTATCAAGGTAATACTTAAACCAAAGTTCTACTTCTGATGCAGTAAGCAGGGAAGGGGGAAAGGAAAGGGAGAAAACACTTTAAGGGTTAGGATAGGGAAAGAATAGAAAATTGTAAAACTGGACATGTTTACATTTCTTCAGAGGTTCTCCTATGGTGGTGTTTTTATTAATCTATTATTTTGTTTGTTTTGCTCTTTCAAGCCATAACAAGCACAAAGACAGGTTTTGGACACTAGAATCTCCCCTATAGCAACTTAATTTCTTATTCAATCATTAATTTTATTTTTTTTTTTCTGATTGTTTATCTATCAGATACTTTAAATCTGATTTCTTACAGGTTGTCCAGGACAGGAGCCCTATAAATACAAGTATGAGGGTGAGAAAATGGTATCGTCTGCATCCAGAGGTTGTTTTTGGACTGGCCGACTAAGGGATGCGACATTAACCCCATAAAAAAAACTCATGGGGTATAATAGTTCAGGAGTGGGACATCAGACAAGAGCCAACAAAGGAAGCAATAGAAGCCCATGCAATCGATGTTTGGGAAGGCATTCATCGTTGACCGAAAATATGTTTCAATCTTGTAGAGTCTATGCCAAGGAGGCTCAATAATGTAATTAATATAAACGGGGGTTGGACAAAATATTAAATTAAAGTAGTATGTTAAAACAAAAATTTTGACTGTCCCTTTTTATCACAGAATCACGCAGCTGAATGTTGTTTTTAGTGTTTTGAAGTTTTTGTTACTTTTAGTTTTTATTTTCTAAGCTTCTTTCTTACCCCCCTGACTGATTGGGTTAGCTCTTCATCCTTTTAGAATTGTGTTCCCTTCAATCATTATTTATTCATTTATTCGTTAAACATTCTCATTTTTACCCAATAAATGACCTTCCCGCTCAAGAGCCTGGCTTCGGCCGTCAATTTAAGCAACTGGTTTCTGGCTATCAACCCAGAAAAGCAATCTAACCGGAGCTTGCCGCATGAAACGCCTTCATTTGATAATTTTAACCCGGAACTGTTCGACATTTGTGTGAACCAAATGCAATTTATTCATCAGCTGGGTACAGAAATAAGGCATTTAAAGCGCCGTATTTCATTCACCTGCATAAAATATGGTCCATCTTTGAAATCTGCACCAAAACAAAAATCACGAAAAATTGTAAATGACGGGTCCGCGAATAAAGTCTTATTCACCTTTATTTCTATAATTTCTATCATATAACTTGAAATTATTCCAGTTTACGAATATGTCAATTAGAATTTTATAAGTATTAATGTTGGTTGGCATTAAACTAAACATAATTTTCGCAACGATCATATTAATATGAAAAATATGTGGTAAGAAGTCTAAAGGACATGGTGTAAGTATCTACAAGAACGTTTAGCCGTGAAAATGTAGGTATAAGTAATAATTCTACAAAATAACCACATTATATTTACTAAAATTTGTCCATAGGGCATCGGTAAAATGTCAAGCCAATTTAAATCTCTTGCGATAAGGATTGAATTAGCAAAGTAGCAAATATTTTTCTCCATATGTATAATATCTATTCAAATTGTAATAAAAAAAACGCATTGAAAAGAAAATGCATGAAAGTACATGAACAAATTGGTCGAGGATCTAAATATTAAGATGACACCGCCCGATGAATATAACGGACTTGTGAAGTATTCTAGAGTAAAGTATCGCAATGTTTTATGAAATACTGTGATTTATGAATATCGACAGCATAACAAAAGTTTTTAGCAATAATTATATCATTTAAAAAGAAATACAGCTGCAGTCTGTTGGAAGCATGATATCGTTTTCATTAGGAAAATTGCATAAAGATGCAATACGAAATAGCGAAGTGAATGAATGCATAAAAAGGAGTATAAATGGTGAACCATTACAACTTTTAAAGTAAATTGAAGACAAATGGATTCTCTCTCTCTCTCTCTCTCTCTCTCTCTCTCTCTCTCTCTCTCTCTCTCTCTCTCTCTCTCTCTCTCTCTCTCTCTCGCTATGAATTTGGGGTTGATATAATTACATTTATTTTATGTTTTCCTTATAAATATCATACAGTATCGAACAATAAATGAAACTTCAAAAATAGTGACTTGAATGATGTGACTTTTTTTCGTAAGAAAAATCACCCATCCATCGGAGTAAAAAGCAGTATTTCGATAGTATTCATTATTATGATTTTCTTTATTGAACGAATACAATATAGATTCCCTGAAAGCGATGATATCATGTAATCCCAGCTTCAAAACAGTGTTAAAAGAAAAAAATCAGAATGGAGAATTTCAGACGTTCCTCTCATATTATATTCAATGAAAACCATTGTAATGATTAACGCTTCTAAAGTGAAAATATATCATAAGATGAAATTGTAAGAGATTCTGGTAAAAAAACTCTGTGAACAATAATATCATAATTTTCATCTTTTTCTCTATTGTTAGTGAAACTGCAACCCGAACGATAAAAAAAAAAATACTGTTTTCATTCATCATATATCGAATACTTTTATCTTGCTAATATCTAGATCTGGATAACAATGCTACATGTGTCTTACCAAATACAGTGGAAAATTTCCTTGGGTATAAAGGATCATTTATCTCTTTATTTCCTTTTTGGTTAAAAAGGGTAATCAATCAGTAATGTTTCACGCTGTGACATCCAATATGACATTTATTCATTCAGTTATACACTGAAATTTTTCATCTATTGATTCAGAAATACGACAATCTATCATTAATATTTTATGAGACTAATTTAAAAGGACAGTGTGTTAACGGTTTTTTTTTTCTTCTCTCTTGATAATGAATGAGGTGAATATATCAGAAATGTTTTATGGATAATATCAGATATGAGTGATTATAATCTGCTGGGAAGACAAAAGGGGTTCAAGGCTGTATACTATATCCCTATTCTCTTAACTCGTGGAACAAAAAAGGCAATAAGGAGCATATGTAAAATAATATGAACATAGACGAACACTAGAATATTATACATATATGTATATATATATATATATATATATATATATATATATATATATATATATATATATATATATAGATAGAAAGATAGATAGATAGGTAGATAGATAGACATAGATATATTTATATGTGTGTGTTTTGAGCGAGTGTGTATCTGTTATTACCTTCTATGTAATTGTTTTGACGTATATTTTCAGTGGAACATTGAACACAGACAGTTACTGATTTTTTCCCCTAATCTCCCTGTTTTCCTAAACGTCGATGTGACCTGTATCAAAGGATTAATAATTGGGTTTTTAATTGGATTTCAAAACCCAGAGGCATTTTGGATTTTAGAAAACGAGCGCCCTTTTCCTACCTTGTCCAGTTCGAAAATCAAATGCAACTGGAGAGAGAGAGAGAGAGAGAGAGAGAGAGAGAGAGAATAATACTGATTAACATATATATATATATATATATATAAGTATAAATAAATAAATATATATATATATATATATATATATATATATATATATATATATATATATACATATAATATATAAATATATATATATATATATATATATATATATGTGTGTGTGTGTGTGTGTGTGTGTATCATTTCACGACAAAGCTATTGACAAAATGGCATATAGAATGGTAGTTTTATATAGTTTGAAACTTGGGTAGACATTACGAACATTCCTCTCATTAGAAATTATTTTCAATTGGAACCAACAATATGATCTCTCTTTTCAAGGTTAATAGGATACTAGCTCCATTACCCGGCTTGCCCAGGATAGTTACCAATTCCAGTTTTATATCTTATAATTGATTTTATTCGTTCTGGTGTTGCAAATTCATTTTAGTAACTGGCTATATACAATATTTTAATCTTATTAATCTTGGCGATTATGAAAAATATTGAGAGATTCTTCGCCCTCAACATTATCTTATGAAGCTGTTAATGCGAAACATACTTGCTAGTCAAATCTAGGTCTTATAATTTAGTGATTGCCATTGCTTTTTATTTTCCAATATTGCTAATGCAAAATACACAGGAAATTGCAATCGTTTGACTGGAAATCCCACATCAGCCGGAATGGGTGGAATTATGGGAGTCAGATTGTATTCACCCTCAAATGGAACACGTAAAGTGGTTGTTTTGATTATATAAGTGTGTAAAGTCTTCACTTACGGTATGAACCACTGTGCAGCTTCGGTGAAAGTTGAATGAAAATATCACCGTCGATCGTACCTCATCGAACACTCACTAAATATAATCTCTATGGTCTATGTTAAAAGAAAAGTTGAAAATTTAGAATATCACTGTTGACATAAAAATTATTATTATTATTATTATTATTATTATTATTATTATTATTATTATTATTATTATTATTAAAATAATAACTACAACCAATATTTGTAAAAAAAAATGCTATGAGCACTACATGGGCTCAAACAAGGTAAATAGCCCAGTGAAGAAAGGAAATAAGGAAACCGATAGAGTAGTATTCATGCGTAACACTAAGAAGGAGAACTCTAACCCAAGGCAACGGAAAACCATGGCTCACAGGCTATAGCATTTGGCAAGACAAGAGATCAATGGTTTGGTTTTGTAGTGTACTTTTCCATGAAGAGCTGCTTACCATAGGTAAAAATTCTCTTTTGCCCACAGTACAACTACGTTTCAGTATTTTACCCCTTGGCGTAAGTTAAGAAGAATTATTTAGTTGTATGAGAAAAGTACGCAAAGAGAAAAGAGGGATCCAATATCTTATCATCTGGCCAGTCAAAGGAACCAAAGTAACATGTGCAAACGTTTCACTGTTTGAGAGAAATTCTGATACAAACAGAAAGACAGACAGACCCATGTATTTCTGTTCAGTTTATTAACATAGATATTTGTGGAATGCATGGAAATATGAGAAACTGAAATATTGAATTTTTCCTCAAATTATACTGTTATCTTAAAACAGACAGAAATATATCGTAAAACTTAAAGCTCTAAATGACCCATTGCAGTTTATTTAGTTGATATATTCATTGTAAACAATTTTGATTTGATGAGTAATGTCTTTAGTGTATTATATATAACGACAATGATGTAAAGTGATACTTTTTATTTAGAAAAAAAAATGTGTATCATTGCTTGAAACGTTATTTTCCTATATAGTGTGAGAATATTTACATAAAAAGTTACGGTAATAGCTTTTTTTTCTCTTAGGGTCTTTGGCTTTGAAATTTGACAGATGGCTATATGATTGAAATTTTATGTTATATTATATGGAATATAAATAATGCGGCATAATATATATATATATATATATATATATATATATATATATATCTGCAGAAAAACCACATGTTAAATGAAAATGCGAAATATGATATTAAGTCCTGACTAGTTTCAAGATACTTCTTTATGGGACGGATTTATTCAAAGTTGTTGTTGTTGTTGTTGTTGTTGTTGTTGTTGTTGTTGTCTGTCTTTGTGGATTAAAGCCAACAGTTCTTGTTGGCACGGGCCATTCTCTTGGTCGGCCCTTAGGTAACCGATAAAGATATATAAGGTTGGTTATCACATAAGAGGAAATTTTAAAAGTTTTTAGTAGTAGACATAGTTGTGGACAGAATAAGGATGATGGTGGTAGTAATACAGGTCCATCATTTCATGGATAGTGGTAGTTAAAAATTTGGGGGTGTAAGGCCTTTGAATAGTAGGGGAAAGGTTGCATGTGGGGTTTTCCAACCCTTTACTCCCAAGCGTCCCTGGGGAAAGCTTTTATTAGTAGGTTAAGTTTACAAAATACAGAAGATGATGTGAATAGGGCCTTACGGTGAGGGGATGGGATACTTAGATGCAAATTTTGTGGTCATTATCTTGGTGGAGGTAGTCTTGAAAGCAATTGCTTTTATCTGTCTATGTTTTCAACAATTGCCTTTCCCAGTGTCGCCGCATTTTGCCAGGCCTGTGGTGAGTTGGTGTCTACCTGTAGATCACCTCTCAGCTGTGCTGTTTCTCTACACTCTAGTAAGTAGTGCAGGAGGGTCTGTTTTGGAGTGAAATCACAGTGATCACACGGTCTTTGAATGTTATCCAGGATTTCCTAGTTAGCCTTGTATCCCAGTTTGAGCCTGTATATACAAACAGCCTGTTTTCTTGGGATGTATCTGTCTATGGGTGAAGGTTCTAGCTCTCTGGCCCATTTGAACCATGTGGCAGAGGGAGAGCCATTCTCTATCCACTTGTGTAGTTCCTTGATTAGGTTGTCTTTGAGATGTGTCTTTACTTTGTTTTCAATTGTTGCAGTGCAGGCTGTATGTGCACCTGTACACTTTGGATGTGTCAGGTGCTTTTGGTTAGTTCATCAGCCTTCTCATTCCCTGGTATCCCGATGTGACTGGGTATCCAATTTAGAGTTACTTGTCTATATCTTTCATTGTGCTGATATAGGAGTGATATGATATCAGCGAGCAGGAACTTCTTTTCTTTATTCTTTTCCTGTTGCAAGGCTTGCATTGAGGTTTGTGAATCAGTATGTATGACTACTGGTCCTTCCTTATTTCAATAGAGTATTTTAGTGCTTGTTGTATCGCAACAAGGTCTGTCTGCATGGTGGAGACATTGTTGGATGTCCACCAGCAGGCTGTAAAGTTTCTGGAGAAAACTGCAGCTTCTGCAGTTAGGGTTCCAGGGTCTACCGTCCCGTCAGTATAGTAGATCTGTGCCCCAGTTGTTTCTGCTAAGCTGATTGCTGCCTGAGCTGCATCTCTAAGGTCCTCCATTGTGCAATCTTCCTTTGCCCTTGGAGGGTTGGTGTATCTGTAGGTTGCTACTTGCTTCTTCCAAGGTGGAATGTGATGTGCACCATGCTCTGAGTCTGGACTTAGCTGCAGTATATCTTCGGTGGTCACGGCTTATTTTTTCTTTGCCTTCACTTACACAGAATAGTGTGGCCTATTCTTTACATATTCTCGTCTTTCCTCATACACCTGACAACAATGAGATATTTAACACTTCTTCACCCAAGGGGTTAATTACTGTACCGCAATTTGTTCAGTGTACTTTCCTTTTGGTAAGGGTAGAAGAGACTCTTTAGCTATGGTAAGCAGCTCTTCTAGAAGAAGTACACTCCAAAATTAAACCATTGTTCTCTAGTCTTGGGTAGTGCCATAGCCTCTGTACCATGGTCTTCCACTGTCTTTGGTTATAGTTCTCTTGCTTGAGTGTACACTCGGGCACACTATTCTATCATATTGTTATTTTTTTTTCTTCCTCTTCTTTTATTGAAATGGTGTGTTGGGCAGGCTGAATAGAAGGGACATGAATGCCTGGTGGTTTATCAAGAGGTTGTCTTTTACTTTTTTCTGATTCATTTTCTTCTCAAAACAATCCTTACTGTCCTCCCTTCAGTTGAATTGGCTATCCGGGAGGGTATTTAGCTTTGCATGGTGTATCGGCTCCTATATGTTGACCAGATTTTCCGACTTTTTACTATAGTCTATGGGTATCACCAATTACTTTATTTATAATTCTGTACATATTGTTTTTGTTATAATTCTTGTTAATCTTGTTTTTAAGTATGATGTCTCTTTTTTATTTCTATTAATTCTTATGCTGTCTGGAGACATTGAGCGAAATCCGGTACTAGTACGTCCTATATTTCGTCAATGTTGTCTTCTGTATTGCAATATTCGTGGTATTCATGCAAATATCCAAGACCTTACAGTTGCGTCCAGACAGTATGATATTCTTTTGTGCTCAAAAAATTTGGTTTCTAATATGAGGCACTCAGCTGAGCTCCTTATAGCTGGTTTTAAGAAGCCGATTATGTTGAAACGGGATGCCATCCCTAGGGCCAGGGGAATAGTGGTGTATATTAGGACCGAGTACCCTGCTTCTCATAAGTCCTGATATCAATGTGGATGTCATGAGATTCGGGTAATAAAAGTTTTTGGCAGGAATAACAACTTTTATTTGAGTTCGATCTACCGAAATCCAGACATGGATGATTCTATCTTCGATTGTCTTCATACCATTATGGCTAAGATACAAGAAGATGATAGAAAGGTTTCTTTTGTCTTTGTTGGAGATTTTAATGCTCACCATAGGGAGTGGTTAAGTTCTATCTCTCCTACTGATCGCCATGGCTTAAGAGCTTTAGACTTTACCTCTGAATCAGGCTGTGAGCAAATCCTAAATGAAATTACTCACAGGTCTGGTAATTGCTTGGACCTCGTATACACTGAATCCCCTGGCGTTATAATTAGTAAGGTTGGTTCTCCAGTCGGGACATCTGATCATACCTTGATTTCATTAGTAGTGAAGACTAAGCAGCCTGTCCCTGATATTTCATAAGCTTGTAAATTTTATATGAAATCCCAAGCAGACTGGAATTGGATTTTGCATGATATTTTGTGCTTGAATTGGTCACTATTATAGAGTAGTGTAGATCTTCTTCTTTTCCCTTTAAATGAGAATCTAGTAAACATAATTGATAGGCTTATCCCTTCTCGTGTGCTAAGGTACCAAGTGAAGGACAAACCATGGTTCAGTTATGATTGTACACGTGCTTATTTGGAGAAGCAGGAGGCCTATCACCTTTAGGAGGGTAACAGATCAGATTTGACCCGGAACAACTATACTCAGCTTCGAGCTTTTCCTCAGAGAGTTTATGCCTCAACTGAAAAGGAATACAATTTAACCATAAAAGAAACCCTTTCTGGTACAACTCAGGAACATAAATGGTGGTCTACCATTAAAGCTATACTCTTTGGTGTAGTTGCAACAGTTTCTCTTTTACTTAAACCATATGGCTCAGTCACTCACTGTCCAAAGGAAAAGGCAACCTTTTGGCTGATGTTTTTGACAGTAAACAGAGTAATGAAAAACGTGAACTTCCTCATTCCTGTTTTCCTGTGGCTGAACTAACTAGTTTAGCTTTTCGATCTCGTGAGATTAAAGCTCTCTTGATGGACCTTGATGCTTATGGTGGTGTAGACCCAAACGTATTTTTCCTTTGTTTTTTTATAAAGAAAGCAGATTTCTTAGCACCAAAGTTATCTGTTATTTTACGCAAGTTAGCAAGAAGAGGAGCTTTTAGCACTAGTTGGAGAATTGGTAATGTTACTCCTATATGTAAATGTGTTTGTGGCAGCTCAAGTCCCACTGATTACCGCACAATTTACATAACTCCCATATTATCAAATGTTTTTGAACGTCTTCTGGTAAAACGTCTTAATAGGTTTGCTGAAGGTAATCATCTACTCCCTATTTTGCAATTTGGTTTTCGTAAAGGCCTTGGAGCATATGATGCCCTTCTTACAATCTCCAATGCTGTACAGAAATCCCTTGATTATGGTCAGGAAGTTCGTATGATTGGCATTGATTTTAGTGCTGCCTTTGAACGTGTTAATCATGAGGCCTTTGTTTTCAAACTGAAACAGTTGGGAGTGGGTGGGTCGTTTCTTTGCATTATTATTGATTTTTTAAATAATAGATTTCAAAGAGTTGTTGTCGATGGGCACCAAAGTAAGTATAGGAATGTGATATCCGGTGTTCCACAGGGTAGTGTTCTTGGCCCATTACTTTTCATACTATATACACGTGACATGTGGGTTGGCCTAGAAAACAAGCTTGTTGCATATGCAGATGATTTTACTCTCTTTACATCAATTCCATCCCCTGAATGTAGATCTGGGGTTGGTGAATCCCTTAATAAAGATTTAGCTAAAATTAGTGCATGGTGCAAATTATTGGGTATGAAATTGAATCCTAACAAAACTCAAAGTATGAAAGTAAGTAGGTCAAGGATGGTAGCGCCTCAACATCTGGATCTCAGAATGGATAATGTTTTTTTTTTTTTAATTTGTATTAATCTCTTAAAATTTTAAATGTGATTCTCGACAACAAATTTACTTTTAAGAAACACATTAGGTCTGTGTCTTCTTCAATTGCACAAGAAATTGGCTTATTGACAAAGTCTTGGAAGATTTTCAGTGATCAATCTCTTCTGAAGAAGTGTTTTAATTTTTCCATTCTACCTTGTTTTGAGCATTGTTCTCCTGTCAGGTGTTGAG
>NC_090736.1:116360711-116368211 GCF_036898095.1 Palaemon carinicauda
AAATGTTGTGAAATGATGCCTCCTTCGCGGAGACCGTTAGATGAACTAAATGGCTGGCATAGGACATTGCCCCATTTGGCACAGAACAGCCGTGTTGAGAACGAACAGTATAATATGCCAATGAGTTATAGAGGAGTTCCCCTTTTGGCGTGGTTTCAAAAAGTGTCTTACGACCACTCATAATAAAGTGAGTAAAAGTGAATATGATTCCATATGCCCACCGATGGAAAAGGCTATAACTGTAAATGACCAATCTCCTTGATATGATGGAGAGACTTCAGCGAAAAAGATGGAAAAGAGACATAAAGAAAGAAAGTGGAATAGGTTAAAAACTTAAAGTATTTGGGTAGAATGCAAAACTGCTGCGTGTCAATATAACTACCCACGAAGAAAAAAAAAAAAAAGGAAATACCACAAGAGATAAATCCTCGAAGCAGCAACTGACATAAATAAGTTACATCATCTCCTAAATTTTATAATGGGAAATGTAACAGAAAAAAAGCTACCTGGTGGATACCAGGAACTAGCAAATAGTTTTCTGGTATTGTTTAAAAACAGAATTTAAAATATAACCAGGTCATTTGTGAATACCCAACATCAGATTAATGATACACCAGGCACACAGACAAAATTAATACGATTTAACAGTATAACACCAGATGACATCACCATATTTATCAATGGAGCAAAGAAAATAAACTGCGTGATTGGTCCGATGCCCACATCTGAAGTTATTGGAGAGAGAAACTATTCTAGTCTAGCCGAAATAATATTGAGAATAGCAAAGGCAAGCACTGATGAATGTAAATTTCCCAAATCTGAGAATATGGCTATAGTCACACTAGTTCGGAAAAAAATGCAATGGAATACAGGAAATAAGCTCATATACACCAATTTAAAGTCTACCCTTTGTTTCAAAAGTGCTTGAAAATATTATTCCTGAACCACAAGTCAGTCACTGAAAGTTATAGAAGCATTGCTTGACAACCAATCTGCTTACAGAAAACTATACTCTACGGAGACAGCCATCTGCTATGTTGTAAATATGCTGGAAATGATGGATGGATATCAATGCAGTATTTAATACTGCTCGATCTCAGTGCTCCTTTGGATACAGTTTTGCATGAACTGCTTCTAAATGATCTACGGTCCATCGGCGGTGAAGATCAAGCCTTCGAATACCTAAAAGACTACTTAGTGAGTATAAAATACTGGTTACAAATTGGAAACAATTATTCGTCATATGAACCCTTAAACAGGGGTCTACCCAAGGGGAGTTTACTTGGCCTAATCTTATTCCTCATCTAAACTATTGGTCTATCGAAAAAACTACAGAGGCATGGCGTGAAGTTCAAACTATTTGTGGATGACACACAATTTTACTTCTCCATAAATGATATAGATGACACTACTGAAACTCTTTTCCAAATACTTGATAGCGTTAGAGAATGGATAACATTAAAACAACTAAAATTAAATGAGAAAAAAAATTGAATTCCTGGTGTTGGGTAAGAGAAACAGCGTGAGAAACTTGGGTTTTATTCTAATGAACTTAAATAATGACTCGCTGCCGATATCTAGTAATGTTCAAGATTTAGGTGTATTTATTTACTGTAACCTGTCTCTAAATGCCAAAATAAAATAATGTAATAATAACTGCTAGTTATCATCTAAGAAATACTGTTTATTAAAAAGTACCTGGACGTAAATTCTGTAAAGAAACTTTTGATAAACTGTTATTACTAGGATTGACTACTACAACTATCTACTAAAATTTACCAAAAGTGCAACTTAAGAAATTACGAAACATAATAAACAGAGGAGCAAGACTGATAAAAGTTGTCCCACTTAGAGGAAGGATCACCCCTATACTAATTAACTTACCCTGACTGCCGATTAAAGTGAGAATTAATTTAAAATATGTACAATAACCCACCAATTTATCAGAATCGGTCGTCCAGAATACTTAAGAGAATTTCTACATTTTGCGCAGACATCGAATTGTGTCGACATGCGAATAGTTACAGATGGCTTCAAACTGTTGGAACCTAGATACATGCCTACTCTAGGCTTCAGGGCCTTTAAATATGCGGCCCCGGGACTATATAATAAGCTCCAAAGAACATCCGAATGATTGAAGACATTAAGGCTTTCAAGAGGAAACTGAAAACTTTCTTATTTCAACAGTCATGCAAAGTGACGATTTAAGAGTAAATGAACAATACACTATATGAAACGTTAACTACTCTAAGCGAACAAGATAAAACAACAGGGGAGGCCCTGTAGAGAGTTAGGTTCCCCTGCTGTATGGGCCCGGAAAAGCAGCCATCAAATTGAAGTAAGTAAATTACAATAAGGGAATCGACTTTCTAGCTCACTAATGTAAACAGAAATGAACTAGCTTGGTTTTAATTACATATTCAAATACGTATTTCTCGGTTATATCGAGGAAATAGATATCTTTATTCATTTGACTGTTACATAGTTATTGTTCTACTTTCTTGATTGTTAAATAATATTTCAAAATTTAATCTGTCAAAAGACGATTATAACTCAATTGTGTTACACGATCGTACATAGTAACGACATTTCTCTTTTTTGTATATATCATCCTTTGTATATTCGCTCTTCCTTCTCACTAACAGCAACTTGTATCAACCAGTCTGCCTATTTCATTGTTAACTGTTAACAGAACTTGTTTCTGGTTGGACAAAAAAGAGCGTGTTTTTATTTTGTGACCTTCCTGCCGTGACCTAGTATGTATACATACTCGATGTGTCTATAATAAAGTACTCATTTTCATTCAACTCGCCTTTGGCTCACAACCTACTCTTGGCTCGTCACATTGATGACCCCGGGGGGTTGAATCACTCCTTCTGTCTTCACCCCCACCCCCACCCCCTCACTGATACTATGACGGACTCCACGGAAGTATGTTCTGCCCCATTCAAACTTTCGTCGTTCGCCAGCGGAGAGGCGTTTGCTTGGTCTCAGCTTACTGTAGTCCAGTTCCGCATCAAGGGCATGACTCGCTCAACTGCACAAGCCAATTTTCTTCTTGTGGCGATAACCAAGGACACCTTTCTGGATATATCCGACTGGCTTTCCGAACAAAGTGACACCCCAATAGCGTATGATGTCCTTAAAATATACCTTCTGCAGCAGTATTCGCCGTCACCAGCCGCCCGTATAGCAAAGCTTTTTCAGCTCTCTCAACAACAGTTGTGGGACAAAAGGGTTTTGCTCGCCCTCAGAGAAATGACCAGTATCGCTCGCCTGTAACCTGCAGCAGAGGGCTTTCCTCGTGACGTGAACCAGCTTCCTTACCTATGGGTACGCCATTTACCTGAACCTGTACGCGCTGCCATACCCAAGTCGATAGTTTACTCATAAAGGCCACTTCACGACCTTCAAGACCTCCATCAATGTCTCCACTGCTGACGAAGAACACACCTTTTCAATGTCAACCGAAGCTGACGTGAATGCCGTAGGACACACACCCCTACCTTGTGACGTGCTGGAGCGGCGATAAAGCCACACATCACCCACCACTCGCTCGAGCCCCAACCAACGACTTTTACAGCCACTTGCTGCCAAACATCAGCCGCAGTTTTTCTACTACCACTCCAGATTCGGGGCTGCTGCGATGAACTGTGCCAAGGATTATCAGTGGCCAAAAAACGCGTAAGTAGGCGATTGCTCATGGCGGTGGCCTCTTGTGTTTCTAATGTTTTCTTATTACATGATGCAGGAACAGGTGTGCGATTTTTGGTAGATACGGAAGCTTGTCATTTACTTTTGCCAAGGGAACTCTTCAGCACACGACATAGACTGTCTAAGTCTGCCGACATCAGCCTGGCAGCTGCCAACGTCCACCTGATAGCGGCCAATGGATCTGCTATACCCACCTATAGTTTCGAGAACCTCACATTTTTGTTTGGAAACAGCAAATTTAATTGGAAATTTCTCGTTGCTGACTGTCAGGTGGCCAGTCCTTGGTGCAGATTTCCTCTCTCATTCCCACCTTCTGGTGGATGTAGCCTACCGACGATTGGTCAACGCAGACTCGTAATCCTCTTCAACCCACCTCCTCCAACATCGCTCTCCACATCAGCACACCCACGGGTGCATTTGCTAACCTCTTCACGTCATACCTGAAAGTTTTCTGTCTAGAACTTCGCCAAACACCCACTACTCCTGTCAAACACGGAATTTATCGCCATATCAGGATGATGGGACCCCCAGTCTTTGCCAAATTCAGACGTCTTGCACCGGATCGATTGGCAGCCGCCAAACAGACGTTTGCCGAAATAAAAGAAATGGGCCTTTGCTAAAGGCCTCAAGCCAATGGTCGTGACCCTTACAAATCGTCCTGAAGAAAGATGGCTCCCTGCGTCCATGGAAGGATTACAGGCGCCTAAACATGCAAACAGAACCGGATAACTACCACCTCCCAAACATCGCCAACATGACCTCTTACCTGCACAAAGTGAAGATTTTCTCCACGCTTGACCTCCTGAAGGGGTATTATCAGGTGCCTATGAACCCAGAAGACATCCCCAAGACTGTCATTATCACTACCTTCGGTACATTTACCTTCAATTACTCATGTTTTGGCCTTGGTAAAGCTGGGGCCACTTTTCAACCTCTCATGGATGGCATCTTAGGGGACCTCCCCTTCTGTGTACATTACGTGGATAACATACTTGTCTTCTCTTCCTCAAAAAAGGAACACCGACGTCACCTGCACATCATGCTTGACCATGTACAGCAAAACGGCCTTGTAGTCCGGTATGACAAGTGTACCTTTAGCACCAATGATGTGTCGTTCTTGGGGCACTGCATCACTACTGAAGGAGTCCATCCCCTTTCTGAGAAGGTAGCAGATGTTCAGAACTTCCCTACACCCTCGACCGTCAAAGCACTGCAGGAATTCTTGGTCATGACCAACTATTATCGCAGTTTTCTGCCAGCCATTGCTGCCAGCCATTGCTGCCACTCTTGCTCCCCTCTACGCCTCCAAAAAGGGCAAGCCAAAAGACCTGAAGTGGGGTCCTCTTCAAGAAGCGGCCTTCTGCAACGCGAAGAATACCTTATCAACAACAGCTGCTTTCACTTTCCCCGTCCCATGTGCCATTTTCCTTCTCTCCACCGATGCCAGCGACGTCAGTATTGGTGCTGTACTCGAACAGGTGGTCGACAGCTCGCACCGCCCATTGGCCTTCTTCAGCAGAAAACTGTCCAAGGCAGAATCGGGTTATTCTACCTTCGATCACAAATTGCTGGCGATGCACTTGGCTGTCGGTCACTTTTGCCATTTCTTAGAAGGTATGCCCTTCGTCATTAGCTCAGACCACAAGCCTCTGGTGGATATCTTCACTCCAAAGTCTGATGCCCAGTCTGCGCATCAACGCCGACATCTCTCTGCCGTGGCTGAATACAATTGCACCCTTCAAAACATCCATGGGAAAAGGAATCCCGTTGCCGATGCCCAGTCAAGAAACACGTTGGCCTCCGTTCAACTGTGATTGGATTACATCGCCTTGGCTGAATCCCAATGACAGAATCCATATTATCAAGCATGTGGGACATCCTGCACATCCCTCCTTTGGGAAGCCCTAACCCTTAACAACTCCAACACCACACTCTTCTGTGACGGCATTACTGGTAGACCACGACCGTGGATTCCTGCTCCCATGCGGCAATAGTTGTTTCATTTCATTCAAAGCATTTCACATCCCCCGTGCCATTTAACTACTCAGCTGCTGAAGACAAACTTCATTTGGCATGGCATTACTAAGGATGGTAAGGATTGGGTCCAAACCTGTAGTTCTTGTTAACCTTCCAAAGTACATTGACACACGGACTCAGGAGTGAGCACCTTTCCTCAACCTCAGTGTCGTTTTGCCCAAATTCATGTCGACGTTGTAGGCCCCATACCCACATCACAAGGACATTGTTACCTGTTTACCATCAGCGACTGCTCCACTCGTAGGCCTGAAGCCATTCCCATGGAAACTGTAACGTTTGCCTCTTGTACATCTGCCTTACTCTCAGGACGGATAGTAAGATTTGGCATCCCTATGCATATTACTTCTGATAGGGGTACCACTTCCACCTCTCAATTGTGAACAACATTAGCGAATCTCCTGGGCATCACCCCTACATCAGACAAATGCCTACAACCCCGCTGCCAATGGAATGGTTGAACGTTTGCAGCGCACCCTCAAAGCAACATTGATGTCCTGCTGCAAGGACTCCAACTGGTTTACTCAGCTTCCCTGGGTCCTCGTTGTACTAAGAATTACTCATAAAGATACCATGGAGGTCTCGGAAGCTGAAATGGTGGATGGTGACCCATTGGTTGTCCCTGCCAGATTTTTTCCTTCTGCAACCTCATCCGACGATCTCCAGCTCATACGTCACATCGTGGGAAAATTTATTCCCTGCCGCCAGACTTAAAAGCCCCCAACAAAGCATCACATACAGACAGACTAGCACTCTGCAACGCACGTCTTCTAATGCAACGACATTAGCAAGCCACCGCTACCGCCCCCCTAACACAGGCCTTTGCCTTGTGATCCTAAACAATCCAAAAGCATTCCTACTAAACATTCGTGGCAAAGAAGACTGGGTCTCCATTGATCGTCTAAAACATACTTATCTCCTGCCAGATGTCTCACTTACAGTCAGTTCAACTCTCTAGATCAGAACACCTTATTTAACATGTACAGAATGTAATTTTAGAGGGGGAGCCATGTACCACCAGTGTGTCACAGTGTCGTACATAGTAACGACATTCTTCTTTTTTGTATATATTATCCTTTGTATCTTCGCTCTCCTCTCGCACTGACAGCAACTTGTATCTGCCTATTTCATTGCTAACTGTTAACAGAGCCTGTTGCAGGTTGAACAAGAATTAACATATTTGTATTTTTTGACCTTGCTGGGACCTGGTGTGTGTATATACTCAATGTGTCTACTCTTGGCTCGTCGCACACTTCCTCAAAATAAGAAATATTTTAAAAATTTTAGGTGTTTAGTAAGATATTTAATGACTAATTTTCCTTTTTAATAATAATTTTTTTATTGAATATTTGATTCCATGAACTTTTATTATGATAGCGGAAATGGCTTCATATAGGAAAAGACAATTGATGGTCATTAGAATTGGTTTTACAAATATGAAAAAAGACACTCTTGGAAAATAAAGTATTGATGAAGTTTAAACATTTAAATTCATTGTAACAACTTCAAAGGACACTGAAAAAAAGATAAAAAAATACTGTTTTTAACAAAAAAAAAAAAAGAAAAAATGTGAATATTTACAATAATAGGAAATAAAAACATAATATATCTTCATTATTAGAATTTTACGCTTCAATACCTCACGTATCAAAAGAAGTATTTGTTTACCATTATGTTCATCAGTTGCAACAATACTGAAAGTTTTTACTGGAGGGCAATTGAACCGTTGCCGCTGTGGAATGAATGTTTTAT
>NC_090736.1:116373211-116380711 GCF_036898095.1 Palaemon carinicauda
TCAGCGTTAATTTTTTATTGCCGAAGTTTTAAAGTGTTTCTGAAGGAGGAGGAATTCCACATTGTTTACGCAAATACCTCTATGCTTTAGGACTTATATTCCTCAAAGTTATTGCTTTGCTTATATCAGACACTGACCAACGTATCATGAAATGACCATTAATGATACTTTCCACATGGGCAGGAGAAAAAAAAGGTTTCCCAAGGAACGTCTTGCAAAGTAAAATGTCACTGTTTAATTTGTTATTGTTTTCGACTTAGAGTCTTTTATCTTTGTCCCATTGATTTCTTTTCTGAGAGGAGATTATTTCTTTCCCGTATAACATCATTTAGATGGCATTTCACATCCTCTAATGCCTTTGTTGCACCTTGCTGGTCTATGACTTCAGCCAAATCTTGCATGAAAAAACATCTCCCTTTTTAATAGGGATTTCCTCACTACATAGTAGTATATTTTCTTTAAACGATTCGTCAACTGATCGTTTCAGATTTCTTCCCTCTGCACGTGATTGTCAAAAAATGTTGAGTTCCTCACTACCTGGAATGTAAAAGAAATTATTTTTTATATCAATATGAAAAGTTTCTTTTTTATCAGTCTTTCTCTCTCACCATTTATCAATATATCTATCTATCTATATCTATCTCTAACATCATTCATTTCATTTACTTTGAAAACATGAAATCTCTCTCTCTTTCTCTCTCTCTCTCTCTCTCTCTCTCTCTCTCTCTCTCTCTCTCTCTCTCTCTCTCTCTCTCTCTCTCTAGACTTACATGTATGATATTATATATACATATATTTCTAAGATTATACATATTTGGCATTACATTGATGTTATTTCAAATGCATGATACGTTATTAATTTTTTTTTATGTAAATGAAGCGCTGGAACTACGTGAGACTTTGTCGCTTTCTAGGAGCACTGGTAATACTTTACAAATTTTGCTCTAGATTTCTTATATAAGCACTCTCCTCAAAATGTCTACTGCATATCCTACAGTTAGAATAATGAAATTTATCTTTTCTTCGGCAAATATTAATCCACTTTTGTCTGATATCTTGGTCTTTGGAAAAGCGAGAAAATTATACTCCTTCATTCTTTCTGCCGTGAGAATTACAGCCAAACACTGCACAAATAAATGACATTGCTTGAAAATTGCCGAAGAAAATAAAATGGTAACCACCAAGGACTTACAAATGTAATATCTTATCAAGGAACTCTTTTACTGTTGTTAACAATAACACAGAAAAGACTTGAATGAATGAAGTCAATCAGTAGTTAGTATCAAAAGTCATGGCATGGCCACCTAGAGATTGAAGGCCTCAAGGTCTATTATAGTACAGGGTCAACCCACGCACAGGGATATTGGGGGTGAGTAGGGACTAGAGGGGTAAACGTCAAAGAGGGTTAAGTCAGTAAGCACCACTAGCCGGCGAAAGAAAACCTTTCAGTCAGAACTTATTCTGCAAAAGTTTATTATTCTTTCTTATCCAGTTAAAAATAACATTACTATTTCAGAAAATATATTTCAAGATATTTTGATGCCATGATTTCATGATGGAATACAAGAGTATAAAAAGACGCACATTGGTAAAGAAAATAAGAATAGTAAAATTCTTTATATCCAGTCAGTAAATATACAAATAAGCAACGTGCATACATACATGGACAAAAATCATTATTTTACCCTAATTATTTACTGAAATATGCATTTAGAAAAATCTATACAAATATGGTCGCATAAATAAACTTAAACTTAAAAAATCCTGATTATTACACTTTACAACCTTTTAACTTCATCAATCATTTTCCTTGCGGAAGTTGTTTCCCTATCTAATATTCTTATTATAAAGAATGTCCGAAAACGAACAAGATTCGTTAACAACTCCCCCTACACTTTCTGTAATATCATAATAATGGCCTTTAAAAGAAAATTTTGGAAATTTCATTGTTTTCTCATTACTATCTTTTTATCCAAACCAATTATTTCTGAGGCATTTAAGAATATGGCCTGAATCAAACATAAAGAAAAGTAGTCGACTCATGTGGAGAGGGTGTTGGTATACTATGGATAATTTAGGTGGATTAGCATAAAATGACATCGCTTTACTATTGATAGCATTATTGTTTGTTATGACTACAAGGACAGTAAAACCATTGTTTTCTAAACCTACTATAACCTTCCTTATCATTGCCGTGATCAGGTACCCCCAAATTATCCCCGCAAACGAAATGAGCTTACCTATTCTCTTTCTCTTTACCTTGGTTGAGATATGAGTCCCGCCAGTCTCTTGCGTCTGTAGGCACGGACTATCATGGCGATCGGGTAACTCACTTGATTGGAGCACTTTTTATGTTATATCTATACAATGATTGCATTTCGCAATCTTTTGACATATTACTGTATTAAAATTTTTTTTTTATTGTTATTATTACTCTCGAGAATTTATTTATGGTTATATTTGTTATGACTTTTACCTTAAAACTTTCCATATATTTTTAATATTTGATTATCTTTTTTTATTAAAAGTGATAGGTCAGTCATTACCATTTATTATGTCATTTGACATTTTCTTTCAATCTTGTTGATAGAGTAATATCTATTTATTCTTCATTTATTATCGTTTGCCAGAATATCCATTTCCCAAACAAGTTTGGAGTGTTTGGCGTTTCATTGCTCTTTATCTCAGGTTTTCATTCACCATGATGTGATTTCTTTGAATTTCCTTTCCTATTTTATAGATTATTTTGTCTTTAAACGACAGAGTGTACAGCCTTATCCCTCCAATGACATCTTTTATTCTGAAAATAAGCAGATACTATTCCAATTAAGTACTATTAATTCTCTTTTGGAAAAAAAACAATGCGTAAGATAAGGATAAAGAATATATTGCCGAGTTATCGACAATTTAAAAAAAAAATCAGATAGCAGGATAAGAAAGGGTCTAGGCTGCGATTCAACTTATTGTATTTAAGTAATATATTACATAGTTTCTTCAGCAAACTTAGGTTACTTGAAAATTCAGCAAAGCGACTTTTTCACGATAATGATAAGTGCTCTTTTACATTTCACAATACTATTCTTGGTCGAACAAGTAGCGAGGAGACGAAAATGGAGTTATATATAATCAAATTAGTGTTACAAACACTTCATCAGTCTACTTTAAAAAAAAAAAAAAAACAAGTATAATTTTACACAAAGTCCTTATGGTGGTGGTCTTGAACAACGGAGTAATTACGAGCCTTGGTACATTGATAGCGACTCTAACCCGACTAACTACCTGGCGTGGCACACCGCTGGTCGTGGCACAAGGCGTCCATGGGGAGATGCCATGTGTCTTAGGGGTATCGAGGTAGTAGTTCGCTTTACCTCTAAACGGATGCTTATCCGTAAGGCCTTCGTCTCCTGGCTGTTGCTCTCCCAAGCAATCCGAAAGATCAATGAAGTGACAGAAAAAAAAACCTTTGTCTACAGATTGACACGGTGACAGAATCCTGTCGCCGGTGGAAGCTGAGACAGCATGCTCTCCAAGGTGAACCAGCAGGCAGAGGTCATTTACATGATCTCTAACAGGGGTTTCAAAAGGGGCCTACGTGACAAATCCCCCCTACTAAGTTACAGTTACTCCTGGAACTGTGGTAAACTAAAACAAAACACAGTCCTATCAAAATTTACTTTAAATTCAAACCCCGACATTACTATTCTGCCCCAGTTCGCTCTGGGTGTAAAAAACCTCAACTTCTCCCAAAAAAAACTCAAACAACAACAAACTACAAAGTCAGAACAAAGCAAGTTCACATATTTCATTACAGTAGTTTTGCTTTTAATTATGAGTAAAATATGAACTATAACCAAATAAACACACAAGATATATAATGTGATTAAACGAAACCAAAAAAAATTCAAAAAGATCATATACTCAAAAAGGATTATATACTCAAAAAGGATTATATACTCAAAAAGGAAAAAGAAAAAAAAAGTGGCAGTAATTAACTCTGACAACCAAAACACATGAGTATAGATGAGTAAACAAATTACTGAAAAAGGTTACATAGGTATAAAGCAAAAAGGAAAAAAAAACTATAGCAAGTAATTCTGAGAACAATGCATATCTTGACAACTTTAGGCAAGCAAGAACTAAGAACCAAAATATCCAAAGAGTACACAACAGCAATTGAAATTCAAATATTTCCTTGAGTAGAACAAATCATAAATAAAAAGTACTCAACTTAGGATTTTAGTCCCCAGGCTCACCTAAGCGACAACTTTGCTACTCTTAGATCACAGGGAAGGTGTTACATGTCTCAGTCTCACTCCCCGCCCTCGATTCTGTAATAAGAGACATGGTATAATAACAGTTGACAAAAAATCACAGTATAAAAACCAAATCATTCCCTATTGAAATGAGAAATATATAGATCCACAGAGACATCGTGAATAAAAAAGAGATGCACATCAAAAATCAAAAAGGTAAAATGAAAAATACAGGAGGGCCATTGTATTTACAGGAAAAAATTACCAATAAGGTTACCAATCAATATATTCTCATAGAGCTATATCACAATAACAAAGTGTTTACAAACCAAAGTACTAGTACATAAAAATAGAATACATCTGTGTGCGAACTAAACCTTCAGATGACACCAGCTGGGTTGTTACATTTTCCAACCGTGCCTGTGACGGTACGTTCATCCATACACCTGAGGGCTCATTTGGACACACCGGAACCCCACCCTGTGTAGGAATGTTTCCTCAACCTTCGCCAGCGTGAGACAACTGGCTGGCAGTCCTCCTTGGAACTTGTATTTCTACAGCCAAAGTTTCCCTTACCGGCAGAGGATCTGTCAGCATTACTGTTCCGACTCCCTCTGCCCTCCACCATCGAAGACAGGCAGGACCACACACTATTGGCCAACAACATATACCCAGTCCAATCAGGATGGCAAAAAATACACATATACTAGCTAAATAAAAGCCTACGCTTAAGGTCCTATGTGATGTTTTTAAATCCACAAATTTTTTGTAGAAAGGGAGGTGATCTAAGGACATGGTTCCGAGTCTAGTCAGATTAAGGTGAACTAACATGTGAGACACTTTTACACCTGGCAAGATGACAGAAGCATTCAACACAGAAGTGTCCCTAACTGTCACACGTTCACTCTTTCTTTTCCTTTGGCCAGGTAGACGGAACCCGTACCCTTGAACAGAACACCCGTCCTGATGTGTCAAGATAGTGACTCCTAGGGTCAACACTTTAACCTCATTCCCCGAGTCGAACATCACCTCGTACTTTGATTCATGTCTCACACAAACTATCCAACGATGTCCTAAATTAACTATTCCCCTTTCAAAATCAGCCTTTACCTCGAACCTACAACTATGCACAAAGCTAGGCTCTTCCAGGTACACATCAAACAAACAAACATGCGCGGCAGGCATGAAAAGTGCATACACAGGCTCACACATCACATGTGCTTTCCGTATCCTACACCTATCAAATTAGGCAAAGTCACAGCCCAAGTGTCCCTATGGTTCACAGCAAAATATGGCAGATCAACCAATACCAGAGTTGCAAATTCCTTTGTTCCAGTCTGTGTCCACAGGGACTACTTCAAACAAACGAAAATCAGAATCCTCCTTAACAGGTATCTCTGAGAAAAGATAAAACTTGCCCTTTAACTTAGTAACAGTCGCGGATGACATTCGATAGAACTCCGCTGAATTATTATCTACAGGAGAAATAAACATTGGCACTGCCTCATGAATTTTCTTAATTATTCTCAGCTTCCCTTCTTGTGTCTGCGCTATTGAGTCCTGCAAGAAGTTATCTTCAAAGTCTATATGTGGCATAAGTACGCCCACCCCTTCTTTCACATTTCCGTTACACACATACAGTTCAATTACCATTTTAACACAAGGGTCTATACACACTTCTTGTGTAAGTCGAAGGTCCCACTTATCAGTTATGTTAACAACAGGTTCATTACAGGTGCTATTGATGCGACTGTCCCTCCTATGGGTAGGATTCGATCCCTCAAAGTTACAGTTAATACCTCAGGACATGAGAGTACATTCAACCCTAATAACCAGATCGCATCCGAATCAAAAATAACATCTATCCCCCGTAATACCCAACTCAGGAACAACATAGAAATCATGAATGAATTTCTGGTCTCCCAATTCAAAAGGTTGTGAATAAAACTATTTATTAGAACTTCTTTTCCCCCTAGACCTTGATATTTTAAAGGAACCTCGTTTTGCACCTGACCGACTGTATTGTGTGTTTCCATAATTAGAGACACAAATGCCACTGTATATATTGAACATCTCTTAAAACCAGAAGGGAGCTTAGCTTTAATAACAGGTTGCTGGGGTGCTGTCATCGGTCTTCTTCATGTTGGGTTGTCCTAGGCGCATCTGGCGCCGCTGGGGGTCGTCCTTTGCTTGCGGCGTCGACCAAGCCGCAGGCGGCAGCAGTTGTATCGTTGTGGGCCTCCCTCCTGGGGATGCCTGAATAAACCACACTGGATGATTGGGGTAATATGATGTCATTCCCATCGCAGGCATTGTTCCCATCGTAGGTATCTTTCCTCCTGCTGCTTGTGGCGTTGCTGTTGCTACAGCGGTGGGGGTTCAAGCAGCATTGGCTCGCGTAGTGTCCCCACTGTTTGCAATTATAACAATGCATCTTCTTCTGGGTTTTGGTCTTTGGGATTACTCCTTGTCCCGACGATTTCTTATGTCCATTCGGATGGCTCCCTGACAATGATAACGACGATGAAGGTTGCTGTTGCCTTTGTCTTTGCAGCTGTTGCACGGCTTCCGTGCTTTCTATTAAAATCCGCATGATTTCCATCGCCCTCTCAACGGGTATGGGCTGCATCAGTGTACCCCACTCTTATCCGGGTACATGCATAGCCATAATCTTCTTCAACCTTGGGTTCCTTCACGCCTTCCAATGCATCATGACCATCCAAAAAATCGTCTAAGTCTGCTGCTATCCGCTCGAAGAAGTCGTAGTAATGTTCGCCTTCCTCGTTAACAGGAATGTAATTGCGAACGTACAGATGCAAACTGGCGGTACCTAGGCCTAGACTCCGTTATATATGTACTTTCAGGTGTTCCCAAGACCTTTGCTCCATAAATTCAATGTCCCTTTTTACTCTTCTATGGGCTTCTCCTCTAATTCTCTGTTTTGCCAAAATAATCCTCTGACGGTCTGACTAGATTGCTCCGTTGTCGCTGCTTCAACAGATGCGAGGAACTCTTCGATCGATATAAATCTTCGCCCTTGCCGTAGCACTATATTTTCAAAGATGGGGACATACTCTGAAAGTGATGGGAAACCGCTAGAGTCGCTTTGTCTCCCATTTCCTCCGAGCCGAAGTTTAAACCTATCTTCCAGTGAAGGAAGGAAGTGCTGTGTTGGTCCCTCTGCGCCCATTGATGTTCCACTGTCTACAGGTTTTCCTTATCTCCTTACGAAACGCCGTAGGCCTCA
>NC_090736.1:116385711-116405711 GCF_036898095.1 Palaemon carinicauda
CTTAATGAAGACATCTGTTGCTTGTTCATTTGTAGAGTATCCACCTTGCATCGGGCCTCCTCTGACCTTCACTTCTCGGTTAATGGTTGTCTCTGTGATCAGGTCACCATGGATAGTGGAGAAGGGTTTGCCTGACAAGGAACCTCCAAATCCATCCTTTACAAGGTCTCCCCATGCATCTTTGTGAGTCCTCTTTAGATTCTGTAAGTTAATGTGTTGGAAAGTCAAATATCGGGCATAATTCACATGCCCGAATGCAAAGCATTTTGGCAGTAGGGTCCTTTCTGCCGCTAAATGCATCATGATATCCTTTTCCTCCACTGCAGCAATCAAACTCAACATTGAAGAAACATCTCTCAAGTATTTCACTGTCAATTTGGCTTGTGTCCCTTCAGCTTGCATAAGCGATGCATCAAGGTTTCCAGCAGATGGACTACATCTCAGCTTGGCAATCAGCTCCATGGTAGGCACATCTAGCTTCTCACTAACTTTCTCAGTTGTAATCCTGTACCTTAGGAGTGCCTCAAATGCCTGTTTGTGAAGCCTCACACTTCTTGCATAGTGTCGACCTTCTATGGCTTGGGCAACTGATCCATCGGCAATTGCTTTGGCATCGACCCACCAGTCACTTAACCCTAAACACCAATACTTCTTGTATAGAACTTTGAGATTCACCAGGATGGTGTGAAATCCACCTATCAGTGGTATGATTTTGTCATACGTATCTTGCTGAAGCCAAGAAAGGATCAACATTTTACCGTTGATAGCTTCATCTGCATGTGCAAAAATGTAATCTACTTGCAGGTCATCAGCTATTTGCAGGATCATATCCATGTACCACTTGATTACATTGTCACTTGGAGGTAGTGGGACAACAGGGAGGTACTCCAGCTTGCACTTGCTAGTTTCGCACTTCGTGACATTCTTCATAAATGAAGTCCAAGATCCAACTGGTACCAGCGGTTCTTTGTCAACATCAGGAAGACACTGGTCCATGCAGGTATCTCCGACAGCACTTACTAATACCCAGGCTAGGCTGCGTTGAAGAGAGTCATCTATCAGCTTTGAATCTTTGTAATCATCAGTGAAGTCTGGAAATGATGGAGGTGGTGTCTTATTCTTCTTAGGGATCTTGAAAGATCCATAGTCTTGTGGCTCGTTGTCTTGAATATCTTGCTCATGCTCCTTTCTTGGAACTGTAGACCCCGCTGAGGGATCACCATCATGTCTGGCTTGGAAGATTGTCCCTGTTGTGTGATGTGTAGTGTGTGCTCCGGTAAGAGTTTGCTGCTTGCCGTCTGAATTATCGAAGGTGACATGAACACTGTGGCCGCTAATAAAACCGGGAGGGAGCATCTTATGTTGCATGGTAACTGACTTTGCCCAATTGCTATTCAACTGACGCACATCAGAGTATGAGATTCCAACCCCGCAGCGATGAAGAAGTGTCGTGGCTTCCTTGCTGCCTGTTATCCGATGAACAGTTAGACTCAGTGCAGTTCCAATAGGCAAACGCTCAGAGGTTACCACCTTCTTCCAACTCTGGCTGATAGCTGAAATTTTTTCTGCTTCTGCTTTGCTTGGAGAACAAGCATAACCATTAGCATCGACAGATCTCCGTGGGTTTATTGACCAACTGATGGCGTTGTATAGACATTGTAGGGGTCTATAACTATCTAGAAGACTATATAACTCTTCCGCATCAAGAGGCCACTTGATTGTCTGTCTTTGGGTAATCTTTCGTCGAATGTCTTGCAAATGCTTTGGTCAAATCCATCTCTTGTAGACCATGGCCCTGAATGTTAGCCGTAGTGTACGCAACAGGATTCACTTCAATGGAGTGCACCAGTAGCCATTTGCCTATCTTGTGGAAAGAGACTGACTTGCCATACTTCTCAATTAATCTTTTTTTCAGTGTGTAGGTCTTTGAGATAGGTGGGTCCGAAAGTCCTTCGTCTTCACCCATTTCCTTGATGTCATTTATCAACTCTGACAGCAGGTATGCATTATGATTTTCAAGGACATTTCTGGTGAATAGGTGGAAGAACTGATCCATAATGCATGTTCTCAGTGTTTCCTGTTTCTCAGCATCCAGTGAAAGTGACTTCGCGTCATGACCGTACATATAGGTAAAGCTTCGGTAACATCGCTTATGATAGTAGCCCCTTTTCTCACGTCGAAAAATGACTCTTCCCTGCAGGGGCCAGGAAGCACTAATATTGTTATACTTAGTGATAATGACGGATAACGGTAACGTTATTTGTCTCAATTGGCCCTTTTGGCCATAGAAATGTTGTCCCAAGGTTAAGGCACTGACAAAAATCCACAGATACATTAATTCTCTGTTATGCTTCCATCAGGACGTCATGGTTTGAGCCAAAAAAATGGATTTTGAGCGAAGCGAAAAATCTAATTTTGGGTGATATGGCCATGACATCCTGATGGACCCACTCTTCTTTTCTATGAAAAGATCTCCCCAGTTTCCCCACCTGATCTACTGTATCTCTAGCACTTTGCTCAACGCTACAAGGAATGATCGCCAGAGGGAGTTGGCGCGGTTGTGATACGATAGTAGTAGGGGAACCAAGGTAATCTTGATTGCGCTACCCTTTTAATTCTGCCACGTATCCCCCTCGAAGCGTAAAGGCTATTCGGGGTACAGATTGCCATGTGGCGTGTCAAGAATATGTCCCCTGATTATATACGATACCCTTGAGAGTAATCTTAAAGGTACTCGCGCCAGAAGTTAGAATTCTGTGAAACCTTTGGTTTGATTCTCTGTGAATATCACTGTAGTCATATATACCCTTGTGAAGCTACTAAACTAAAGAAACCTTCCATTAGGATGCCATGGCCACCTCACCCAAAAATAGATTTTTCGCTTCACTTAAAATCTGTATATATATATATATATATATATATATATATATATATATATATATATATATATATATATATATATATATATATATATATATATATATATATATATATATATATATATATATATATATATATATATATATATATATATATATATATATATATATATATATATATATATAGATAGATATAATTATATATATATATATATATATATATATATATATATATATATATATATATATATATATATATATATATATATCTATATATATATATATATATATATATATATATATATATATATATATATATATATATATATATATATATATATATATCTCTATATATATATATATATAGATATATATATATATATATATATATATATATATATATATATATATATATATATATATATATATATATATATATATATATATATATATATATATATATATATATATATTACAGCTTAACCAAAGATTATAGAAAGATACAAATCAACAAGTGATTATGCTGAACATATCCGTCTTGATGAATATCTTTAATTCCTCTGATCAGTATTAAAGTTTCCTTTAATTAAGTATCGGTTTATTATTTACTTATAACCAACAAAACGAACATGGCACGCTTAACAGAAACTTATGTTTAGTGAAAGGCGAGTGTCTAAAAAGTTAAGTATCAGGAATGGATAGATAAAGAGATTTAGAGAACATATGGAATAAAAGTGCATATAATGTCTGAGTGACAGATGGCTGCGGTGGCTCACATGAGAGCATACACGAAGTGGGTCTTATTTTCGTCTGACGATTGGTTGACCCAAGGTCTATAGAATACGAGGTCTCCTCATCCCTGGTCCAAAAATTTATATTTCCGCCCAGGTGGATTTCATGACGTCACCACCTCCAAACGGACGAGTGCTACCCACACTTAATAGGAATGGGTCATTCAGTTGCCTTAAACAGGCAAACAAAGTAAACAGGTCAGGGAATTGTCTTGGTCGTCGATCTAATTCTGGATAGTGGTTGTATAAATTTTAACAGCATTATTCAATTACCAATATACCCAATAACTGTGCTGTGTTTGGTTGCTTCTCAACCAGGACGAAATATACAGATCTTATATTTATTTCATTTCCAAAAGACAGTGAAACTAGGAAAAAAAAGGTGCACCTCAGCAAACTGGGAGATCACATAAATGTTGAGAATGTACTGATATATAGCCGGCACTTTGAAGCGGATGTCTATGAAAGGAGTTTGATGTACGAATTATTAGACAAACCAGTGCCTCAAAATCAGATAAAAATGGAATAAGATTTACTATACTATATATATGGAAAAATACGTTAACGATACACTAAGCCTACTTACTATTTGGTCGCGTGCTCATATGAAATATAAAAATATTAAACACTGCTAAAATTATAAATCTTTTTTTTTTTTGTCTTTTAGCCAGTTTCTTAGCCTGTTTAGTTGTTGGCATATGGAGTATATGCCAGCAACAAAATACGCTAAGAAACTTGCTAAAAGACAAAAAAGATTTTTAATTTTAGCAATGTTTAATATTTGTATATTTCATATGAGCACGTGAATAAATAGCAATTAGGCTTAGCGTATCGTTAACGTATTTTCCATATATAGTATAGTAAATCTTGTTCTACTTTTGAGAATATGTAATTTTCTTATCTTATTTTTTGAACAAATATTAAATTCCTTATAAAACAGATGAGGTCGATTTGAGATCAAGATTGGTGAGAGCTGAGAGAAGAGGTCAAAAGCACTTTTATGTCAACTATCAGCCAAGGAAAATAATTTTGGAGGGATGGAATGTGCCCGGGAAGTTGAATCTGTCCCATCACTGGAAGAAATGCAAATTGCCATTAAACTGTTGAAGGAAGAGAGAGATGAAATTGAGCCAATGCGGGATAAAAAAAAATCAATGGATAATAGAGATGGGTGGGTGGGAATGTAAAGAAAAGAAATGGGAAATTAAAAAGGCCACTTGGCATGCTGCCATGCTTAAATGGGATGCAGAAAGACGAAATTGGGCAGAAGAAAAAATAGCTAACCGCCATAAATTCTATAGTGCTTATGAATCAGCAATTACTAGAGCAAAGAATAGTATGAATAAGTGTTTTCCCCTACTTAGGTAGAGCATCTTCTAGTTGGAAAATAAATTACTTTCTTGAAAGAAGATGATATAAGTAAGGCTCTCACTTTGAGAATCTTAAGCCCTAAAGCTTACAAATTATTAAGAGAGCAGCGGGACTCCTCTTTCCCTTCCTCAGCAACGTTATACCGTGGGTTAAATAAAATAGCTGTGAAGCGTGGTAGTTTGCAATTAGTTATCAATTTCTTAAAGTATAAATCAGAAACTGTGACACAAGCCTAGCGATTATGTGTAATTTTATTTGATGAAATGAGTATATCAAGTGTTTGGGGCTATGATAGTGGTACTGATATCTTATATAGACTACAATCTAAAGTACAATGCCACGGATCAGAGGTATCATTTTCTGCTGGAAACAACTAATATATTTTGATTATGATACTGACTTAACAAAACACGTTCTGTAATTATTGATTAGGCAAGTTGAATTTATAGGATTTCCCGTTGTGGGTATGGTAAGTGATATTGAGCCAACAAATGTAAGATTATGGGAACCATTAGGTATCACCATGGATAACACATCATTTTGGAATCCACTTGACATTAGTAGAAATATATTCGTCTTTGCTGATGTTCCACATATAATAAAGCTTATTAGAAATCGCTTATAGACAAAGTTTTAAAATTATCTGAAGTTAGGGTTGCTCATAGAGGGCCAGTTCAAGAAATTATAAAGAAGAGCAAAAGTGATCCAAGGCCAGCATATAAGCTTTCTGAAAAACACATTAATGTTCTTGGCACCCAGCGTATGAAACAACAAGTAAAAGTCTAAGGTACTTCGGAAACGAAGGCCTAATTAAAAATAAACACTGGAAGGTCACTAATGAATTCATTGACCTTGTTGATAAGTGGTTCGATGTATTCAACTCAAGAGTGCCTTTAGATAAAAAACAGCCAAGAAATGCTTACGGCGTAGATTTAGAAGGACAGAACAAAATTTTGCTTGATATGATTAAGTTGTCAAGAGAAATGGAAGTAACTGGAGGTAAAGTTAAAGGATTTTATCCTTTTCAAAAGGTTGTAATTATTTCTTCATATTCCCTAAAAAATCTTTTAAAAATGGTTAAAGATAAATTTGCCATAACATATTCACATACTTACAGATTAAATCAAGATGGATTAGAGCACTTCTTTGGTTGCGTACGTCAAATGGGTGCATGTCATCAGCATCCCTCTCCTGTTGCATCTAAACACCGGGTCAGTGCCCATCTATTAGGAAAGGAAGCAACTTCAAAATGATTTGCTTATTTTCTTTCCAAAGAAAATACAATAACTGGAAACGAAGAAAACTATCTTCAGAAAGAATTAAGCTTGTCTGCTATGTTGCTTTGCTTGCCAGAAAATAAATTTAAAAATTGCATTGATGCTAATCTGGAAGAGGAGCAAGGTTTATTAGAAGATGCCATGGAAGAAGGAGGATTACAACATGTTGGAGGGTTTATAACTCGGAAGTTTACTCAGTATGAGTTTTTAGGCAATATAACAACTAAAGGGGATAATATATGGATTGGTGCTGTAAGTAGGGATGACAGAAAACTGATGAAACCCAACGAAGAATTTTTCGAAAATCTAGATCAATGGAAGAAATGTTTGTTTTCGTGGCGAAAAATCTTTGAAATCAGGGGAAATGTAATAACTTCATTAATTGAAAAGATGTAGGAGTATATTTCATTACCTCAGGAAGTTATTAGGTATTTTGTACGTTGTGGTCCATTTTTTAGGATTCGAATTTTGAATAGAAACATTAACTCGTCTTGGAAAGCTGTAAGTAAAATATTGAAGTTGGTTTAAGACGAGCATAACCATGTTTATCATGGAAGTGGTTGAAATGTGAAAATTAAGGTTTTATAAATTATTCCTTTATTCTTGCAAATAAATGTAGTAATTATATAATTATTTTTCTATGGACAAAATACAAAACTGTTTCCACTGTGAGTAATTTTATTTTCCTAAGATAATAAAGTGGCTCTTAATTTGTTATTAATTGCAAATAAATTAACAAAAAAATCTCTATATTTGTAGGAATGTTGATAAGGAAGACTCGGACGCATTGGCTATGCTGACTTCAAGGATTATCTCCCCACATATCCCCACTAATCTGCGCGTAAGAAGACCTCGTATTCTATAGACCTCGGGTTGACCCTTCATTGTATGGATCGTGTGTGGGACGCAAATCGGTCCAAAGGAGGTTTCAGTTCACAAAATAGTTCTGTCAAATTTCAGCAAGCCCGGTACGAACCTGACAGGAACCACACTTCCAAGGAATGTCCAGTATTCTGATTAAAAAAAAATTAAAAATTAAAAAAAATTAAAATCAGTGCTTAAATAAAAAGGTACAGGGCTCTCAAAAATTACGAAGGAAACAAACGAGAGAACACAATAAACAAGTAGTTTTTGATAGAAAAACTAGAAGTTCCCTAAAAAAATTAGGATAGAAGCAATGGAAAGTGCGAAATAAATAATCAGTGCTTAAAGAAAAACGATCAATGCCCTAAGAAATTACTCCTGAAATAATGAATGGGTCACAATAAAATATTGTTGCGGAGGAAGAAAAAATTATAAAACTGTACCCATATGAAGAATCGACAACAGAAAAAAGAAAAAAAAAATATCCCTCAACCAACCTGGTGTGCAAGATGCAACCAATGTAAGTAGGTACTTCGACACTAAAAAAAAAAAAAAAAAAAAAAAAAAAAAAAAAAAAAAAAAAAAAAAAAAAAAAAAAAAAAAAAAAAAAAAAAAAAAATTTAAAATATACGCACACGAAGACTACAAAAAAAAAAATAAATAAATAAACTAGGACAACGGTCAGTGGATCACGATAATCTAACTTTCTTATCTTTCTTATCAATCTTTCTATTTCACCCCATTCTGTCGCTCGATCCTTCTATCCCTTACTGAACTCGCTCCCCGTCATTTATTTGAAAATAAAACCAGGTTTATCTTACGTTTCGTTATTTGTGATGTCCCAGTAACATTTATGTATTCTATAAAATTGAGAAACCTATGGAATATTTGCTTGAATTAACTAAGCCCCGTTTGTCTTACCCTTGGTTATTTGCGACATGTCCGTAATACTTATATAAGTCAAATAAAATAAAACATCTTTGCTCTACTCGCTTAAATAAATTAAACCATTCATATCTTACGCTTTTTATTTGTGATGTCCCAGTACCATTTATATAAACTAAAACATTATTAACACTAGATCTACCCGCTTAAATAAATCGAATTACGTTTGTCTAACACTCATTCTCCGTAACATTTATATAAGTCAAATAAAATCTAAACCTTTTCTAATCACTAAATAATAAAAATAATTTATATTCGATGCATCGTTATTTGTCATGTCAGTAACATATGTGTGAAGCTTAAAATTAAAAACCTTTGTTCTGCTCATTTTTATAAAATAAACATGGTTGTTATTTTATGAAGCCCTTGTGTCAAAAAGCCTCAAGTGGAAAAATAAAGAATAAAATTATCTTTGATTATTTGCTCTAACATTATGGCTTTATCTACTATCGTTATACGCACGTTATAACTTATTTACATTCTATGTTTGGTGATCTTATTTGTATGATTTACAGTCAAGGTGATAAAAATTTATTTGTTACATATGGAAGCTTATGAAATATTTTTTTCAGATAGTCAACTCACCTCGAAAATAATATAAGCTAAATGTATTATTCTATTCTTGGATCGAGAGTACCATCAACCCAACAATGCTTTGCTAAGAAAAAACTAAATTGTTCTACCGCACGTGCCAGTTACTCTAATCTAACATGACTCATGTAGCCCCAAATCATATATTCTCTAATTTGCTTCACCACCCTTAAAACCTTAATCTAAGTACCATTGCATTCGTAATTAATGCAAAAACCAATCATATATTCTTATATTTGCTGCAAAACCATGAAAACCCATAACCAAAGCAGCATCACATTCGTGATACATGCAGCCTCCAATCAAATATCTTATGATTTGCTACGCATTCAATATAACCTTAACTACACTTCCATAACATTCGTGATTCACTTAGCCTCTGTGATCCTCTTCACCACACTTAAAACCTCAATCTAAGTACCATCATATTCATGATTCACACAGCCTCTAATCTCATATTTGGTGATTTGCTAAAAAACAGTTAAAACCTTAACTTAAGTACTATAGCATTTGGGATCCACGTAGCATCTGTGATTTCCTGCATCCTCCTTAAAATCTTAATCTAAGTATCATCATATGAATAATTCACACAACGTTTTATCACATTTTCTGTGATTTGCTGCCGAGCCATTGAATACCTCAACCAACTTACAACATATTAAAACCTTAACCTCACTTCCATAACATTCGTGATTCAATTAGCCTCTGTGATTTTCTGCACCACCCTTAAAACCTCAATCTAAGTACCATCACATTCATGACTCTCATAGCCTCTAATCACATATTTTGTGTTTTGCTGAAAAAAAGTTAAAACTTTAACATAAGTATTACTGCATTTGGGATTCACGTAGCCTTTGTGATTTGCTGTATCCCCTTTAAAACCTTAATCAAAGTAAAATCACATTCGTAGTTCACACAGCCTTTTATCATATATTCTGTTATTGCTGTAGAGCCATAAAATATCTCAACCAACTTACTACGGAGAATAAAAAAAATGGTAAGTGTTGTGTAAGCAGATTTGGAAAAGTATGGGGGGACGAATGTGGAGGATTAATTCTTGTTCTTATTTTCATTTATTTGTTGTCTGAGAGAGAGAGAGAGAGAGAGAGAGAGAGAGAGAGAGAGAGAGAGAGAGAGAGAGAGAGAGAGAGAGAGAGAGAGAGAGAGAGAGAGGTAGAGGTAGTTGGTGCATCATTATTTGTTGTGAGAAAGAATGCTGGTATAAATGAGATTGCTTGTTTATGTTTTAATTAGGTTACGGTAGTGGTGAATGTCTTGGGTGAATTGCTTTTTTATTTGACTGCAGTAAGCATCAGATCTCTATTATTTGAATGCTGTATTATTATATATCTTTCACCAGTGTGGAAGTGATTATATACTTCAACAGCCATGATTCCCCCTTGGATAGACTTACTCCTTTGAGAGAGATTTTTTTTATTTGTGTGTGGAATTGACTGTTGATGACCTGCCTGTAATTGATTTTGTTTGGACTGCTCTTTTTGGACGGCACAACCGTTGATGACCTGGCTTTTTTATTAAGATTTCGATTGATGATTATGATGATGATGATTATGATGATGACGATGACGGTGACGATGATAACTACGACCCCAATCAGGGAGGTAGTTGTGGCAAAATGCGACGCAGTGGATTGTTGACCACAAAGTTGTGGTAGTGTGCCGAGAAAGACAGTTCGGCTGTATGTGGCGATAGTGTTGGTATCACATTATCTATAAACACATATTTTGAGTTGGTGTGCGCGTAATTTTTAAGTTTTGTTAGGGCTTTTTTTTTTGGTTTATTTGAATTATGTTACGTTTTTTGTATGTTTAGTGTTTAAGTTTTATTACCGTTTTACTGATTTTGAGGGTTTAATTGATTGTGGAAGGGTTTTTAGTGTTAATTATTTTAGTTTTTAAGAAATATAGTATTAAGGTTATGTTTTGTTTTTATATCCTTTTTGTCTAAGAGTCCAGTTTATGATAACGTAAGGGGAAAGTTTGTGTTGCGGAGATAATTTTCCGTTTAGTGTGATCAAAGGTGTGGGGGTTGTTGTTGCAACATCCCGCCACATTATTTTGGCGCCCGGGCAGGCACTACCGAGGTGGGATTTGAAGCTGGACTGTTGGATGAAGGACTGATAGGATTAGGAATTATATTTAAGGCTGAAGAACAAGTTGATGACAATGGAAGGTAAATTAAAGGCTTTGAAGGAGGAATTGTGGCATTATAAAGAACGGGAAAAGAAGTTGATAGTTGAGAAAGGGAGGTCGCTAGTAGAGAGGTTGAACTGTGAGAATAAGGTGATGCAGAAGGAGCTTATTGGGTTAAAGGGAACAGTAGAGAGAGTGGAAGAATGTTTTGAGATGAGGAAGAAAGAAAATAAGGAACGAATGGAAAAGCGAATGGAAGCTATGATGGGGCAAGTAATGGGAATGATGAAAACGGTCATGGGTGAAGATGCAGTCGGAGGAGTGGCTTCTGCTTCAGGTAATGGGTTTATAGTGGAAGAGAAGGTTTAGGTAAGTGATAATGGGAAAGAAAGTGATAGTGATGGTAATAGTGATAGTGAAGTTTAAGGGACTAGGTATAGTAAAGGTGAACAAAAAGGTGAGAGGATGAATGAAAGGAAAGGTAAAAGTGATATGAAGAAAGAGAAGAAAAAGTTTCAGGATGAGATCATGGATGATCGCGAATGGGTGAAAGTGGTGAGTAAGAAAAGTTCTAGGAAGAGTATAATCAACGATAGGAGTATGAGTGTGGAATTAGATTCTTTATATTCTAGTGAGGAAGTAGGAAACAAGAAGGAAGGTAGCAGTGATGATAGCAGTGAGAATGAAGTTGAAGTTTGTAAGACAGTGGTAATGAGAGAGGTACCTCGGTGTGAAAGGTTTAATGAACATAGCAGTAGGGATGTGTATTACTTTTTTAGAGAGTATGAAAGATTCTGTCAGGCTAAGTGTGGTGATAGTAAGAGAGTTTGGGTTAGAGAGTTAGGAGAATATTTGACTGGGTATTTGTTGACGATGTATGGTGTGATAATGAGCGTGGGGGATGCTGAGTATGAAAGTGTGATAAAAGAGAATAATTGAGCAGGTAAAACGTATGAAAGGTAGTGTTAGGTATGAACATAAAAATGATTTTAATAATGCTCGAATGAATGTAGGTGAGGCTCTTTTTATGTATGTATGTCGGTTAGAAACTTTAGCTAGGAAGAAGTATGGGGATGAACGCATAAATGAGAATAAGGAATTAATGAAGAAGTTTTTGGCTACTCCACCTGAGAATGTGTGTGAATTTAATAATTTGAAACAGAAGGAGAAAATGAGGTGGATGCAAGAGAGATTGACATGGCATGATATTTTAGAGATAGTTGAGGATTACGAGTTGGATCGGTGTATGAAAGAAAGTAAATCTATGAGTGTAAGAACTGTAATGGAGGAAAATTTGCCAGAGTTTGTTAGTTTTAGAGATGCTGTTATGAGAGGACCGATGAGGGTAGCTGATAGTATAATAGATAGGAGTGTTAGGGCGAGTAATGTGGGAATACATCTACGGACAAATGAAGGGTTTAGTAAAGGGAATCAGGTTTGGAGGGATAGGAGTGCTAGTGCGCAGCGAGGTAGGTCAGGTAGTTGTATCTGTGAGGAGATGTGTTATAGGTGTGGGAAAGAAGGACATAAAAAGAATGAGTATAGATGGGCATTAGGAGCATGTTTCGGGTGTGGAGAGACAGGACATCGTATTAGTGAGTGTAAGAGAGAGAAAGGCATTATGTGTTATCGATGTGGTATGACTGGGCATATAGCAAGTGGATGTAGGAGTAATCGCACGAATGTGATTTGCGGCAATTGTGGTCAGATTGGGCATTATGCGAGGATGTGTAGAGAGCAGCTTGCTAAACATTCTGAATGTGGTGTAGATGGGCATATAGCTAGGGTTTGTAGAAAGAAGGGATTAGGCCAGCCAAGATGTTCGGGAAACTAGTTAATCAGAGGGTTCAGCTGGGTGAGTCCTCCTTTGTGTGTGGAATGAATAGAATTAATGTTCGTGAAAATGGGATGAATAATTGGTTGGGAATGCGTAAGTTTGAACTCAGTATGCATGAGAAGTTAAGGTTGGGAAATAAACAATTAGTGTTAGTTGAATATAGGAAAAAGAGGCGTTTGAGAAATTTAAGTGAGGAGAGAGTGCAGGGGAAATTTAAAGGTATAGGTAAGAATCAAAACAGGCATTACAAGGGTGTGAATGTGCAGGTGAGTTTGGGAGATAAAGGTGTTAATACAGATGAATCATGGCTGAGTATGAATGATACCTATAGTGTGTGTGGTTTTTCATTAGATGATGTAAAAGACAGTATGACTAATGCAAGAATGAGAGATAGGAGAATGATAAATAGTATTATGGAATCTTTTAGTAAAGTAGAAAATATTTTTGATGAAATGGATGAATTGCTGACTGAAATAAGTGAGATTCTAGGGCCAGATGATAGTGATCTGGATGGAATAGTGCATGATATATTAGATGATAGGAGTACAGAAGAGAATCAGAATAGGACATTGAATGATAGCGATTTGGAAAAAGTGAACGAGAGAGTATATGAAGGCCCAGTTGCTCAAAGCAGAGGTCCTGTTCCCGACTGCGACTGAGTTAAAAAAAAAATAATAATAAGTAAGTGTTGTGTAAGACGGATTTGGAAAATTATGGGGGGAGGAATGTGGAGGGTTGATTTTTGTTCTTATTTTTATTTATTTGTTGTTTGCCAAATCCATAGAGAGAGAGAGAGAGAGAGAGAGAGAGAGAGAGAGAGAGAGAGAGAGAGAGAGAGAGAGAGAGAGAGAGAGAGGTAGTTAGTGTATCATTGTTTGTTATGAGAAAGACTGTTGGTATAAGTAAGATTGTTTGTTTATGTTTATAGTTGGGTTACGGTAGTGGTGAATGTCTTGGTTGAATGGCTTTTTTATTTGACTGCAGTAAGCGTCAGTTCTGTGTTATTTGAATGCTGGATTATTATATATCTTTTACCAGTGTGGAAGTGATTATATATTTTAACAGCCGTGATTCCCCCTTGGATAGACTTATTCCTTTGAGAGAGATTTTTTTTTTTTTTGTATGGAATTGACTGTTGATGACCGGGCCTGTAATTGATTTTGTTTTGACTGCTCTTTTTGGACTGCACAACCGTTGATGACCTAGCCTATTTATTAAGATTTCGATTGATGATTATGATGATGATGATTATGATGATTATGATGACAGTGACGATGATAGCTACGACCCCAATCAGGGAGGTAGTTGTGGCCAAATGCCCCACAGTGGATTGTTGACCACAAAGCTGTGGTAGTGTACAGTTAAAGACAGTTCGGCTGCGTGTGGCGATAGTGTAGGTGTCATAATGTCTATAAACACATATTTTGAGTTGGTGTGCACATAATTTTTAAGATTTTTTTTTTGTTTATTTAAATGAGGATACGTTTTTGTATGTTTAGTGTTTTTTTTAAAGTTTTATTAGTGCTTTATTGAATTTGAGGGTTTAATTGATTGTGGAATGGTTTTAGTGTTAGTTAGTTAAGTTTGTAAGAAATATAGTATTAAGGTTATGTTTTGTTTTTATGTCCTTTTTGTCTAAGAATCCAGTTTATGATAACGTAAGGGGAAAGTTTGTGTTGCGGAGACAATTGCCAGTTTAGTTTGATCAAGGGTGTGGGGGTTGTTGTTGCCACATCCCGCCACATTACCACCCACTAAAACCTTAACCTCACTTCCATAACATTCGTGATTCACTTAGCCTCTGTGATTTTTTCCAACACCCTTAAAACCTCAATCTAAGTACCATCACTTTCGTGATTCACACAGCCTCTAATCACATATTTTGTGATTTGCTGCAAAAAAGTTAAAACCGTAACCTAAGTACTACTGCATTTGGGATTCACGTAGCATCTGTGATTTGCTGCATCCCCATTAAAATCTTAATCTAAGTACTACCACATTCGTAATTTACACAGCCTTTTATCAGATATTCTGTGATTTGCTGCACAGCCATTAAATATCTCAACCGACATACCATCACATTCGTGAGTCTTGTAGCCTACAATCACATATCATGGCATTTTTTGCACAACCATTTAAACCTTAACCTAAGTATCATCACATTCATGATTCACACAGCCTCCAATCACATATGTGATTTACTACACAAAAATTGAAATTTTAACGTAAGTACCTTCACATGCAGTATCCATGTATCTTCTAATAACATATTCTCTGATTTGCTGCATAACCATTAAAACCTAATGTAAATACTATCACATCCGTAATTGATACACCCTCCAGCCGCACAATCTGTTATTTCCTGCGTAATCTTCAAAACTTCAATCTAAATAACATCAATTTCATGATTCATGAAGCCCTTAGTCACGTATTCCGTTATTCACAGCCAAATGATTTACTACTCAAACCTTAAAACCTTAATCTAAATACTATCTCATTCATGATTCCTAAAGCACTCAATCACATATTCCGATTTTCACAGCCCAATGACTTACTACTCACACCTTAAAACCCTAATCTAAATACCATCATATTCATGATTCTTAAAGCCCTTAATAATGTATTACGTTATTTGTAGCCCAATGACTGAATACTCATACCTTAAAACCTTAATCTAAATACTATCACATTCATGATTCATGTAACCTTCAATCGCATATTCTGTGATTTGCTGTAAAACCGTTAAACACTTAACCTAAGTACTATCACATTCGTGAATCAAGTAGCCTCTAATCACATATTCTGTGATTTGTTGCACATCCCTCAACCCTAGTACCATGAAATCCGGGATTTGCAACCCAAATTCAGACACATAATAACAGAAAATGAGCAAGCCCAGTCTAGCAGGTCCCTCATAGACCCTACCACCACAACCAGCCATTATCCAAAGACGAATATAGACAATCTGATGACTGGTCAACGATGTGACACTTGAGCTCTGCCTCCACCAAAACTACCCAGGCCTTACCCTCAATGATGGGAAAACCAGTCATCTCGATGGATGCATATCAGCCCTTCAGGATGACATAGAATGGCGTTTCAAGTGCCCTGAACAAATAAATCCAGTCGGACTATTAAAAGCTGTCCAAGCTAGTTATGTACAACTTGACCACCTTCTGTTATGTCAAGACATTATACTCTTGCAAATAGCTCTACCACCACTACCACTGACTAGCACTCTATACTCTAACCAGCTACTAGACTGTATTGGCTGCCTAACAGGCACGCTGCCTGAACATAGATTGATGGACTCAGCTCAGTTACCTCAAACGGCTGATCTAACATCACAACTGGCCATCATCCTAAGATGAAGCTTGTAGATCTAACCACTGGTCAACACCGTGAAACCTGAGCTCTACCTACATAAGGATTACCAGATATTTACCCTCAACAGAGAGAAAACAAACTAGCTCGATGTATACACCTTAGCCTTTCAGGATGACATGGAATTGCTTATCGAGAGCCCTGAACAGTTAAACATCATTGGACTATTAGAGGCTTTCCAGGATAGTTACGTACGACTTTACCGCCTTGTGTTACGCTGAGACAATATACACTCACAGTCATGCCACCACTACCGCCGACAAACTCTCTACCATTCAACCATCTGGCAAGAAGTATTGACAGCTTGACAACCACGCTGCCTGAACGGCCACCTAATGCGCTAAGCTTAGCTCAATAAGCTCAAAACCCACCCCACCTACAAAAATTCAGACACTACCGCCAATTAACTAGCTACTATCTAGCCACCTACCAAACATCGTTGACTGCCTAATGGCCACACCACCTGAACAGTCATCTAATTTGCTAAACGTGGTTCATTCACCTCAAAGCGCAGGCCAACTAACTGTCATGCAGCCAATGCCGTCGACTAACTCTCTACTCTCTAACCAGCTGTCAAGCCACGTTGACCGCCCTATGGCAAAGACCTATGAACTGCCACCTAATCCACCTTAGAACCACGACCGCAGACTAGCTGTATACACTCTAACCAGCGTCAAAGCTGCATTGATTGCTAAACAGCCTTGCCACCTGACCGGCCTCCTAATCCACTGTACTCAGTTCAGTGAGCTCACATCGTTGACTGGCCTCAGCTGCCAGCCAACCCTCTACTCTCGCGCCAGCACCCAAGTTGTGTTGACTGTCCCTTGGCTAAACCACCTGAGCCGCTGACTAGAGTACTATTCTCTGGCTAGCTACCACACTATGTTGACCGCCCAGCGACCAAGCCGCCTGAGATACTTCCTAGACCCCAACACCTCAACTAACCAGTTGTTTCACTGCATTCACCCTTCATCTTTTCAACTGCCATGGTAGCCAGAAAGCCCTCTGCTCCACCCAGCCACCATGCATCTTTCTAAGATCATGTCAATCCAATATGAGGCACACTCCTCCTAGAAAAAGGTCTAGAAACTTCTAAACCTCACTTACTCTTACCCTTAGTCACCTCTTCCTGTTAGTAATATGTCCGAAATCCATTATTTTTACAGAGAAAAAGAGAAAAAATAAAACAAAAAATTTAAATGAAATTTTAATAGTTATTGAGCGTAGTAAATCCTTTTGAAAATTAATTTGAATCATCAGATTCCAGATTTACCACCTGCAGTCCACACCCATCATATATTAAGTCATTGACCTGTGACCCTCCTTACAGAGCAGAACCTATTGTAAGCCTCTTGTTAAAAAAGTGTTGACATCTGAACCCCAAGGGAAAATTGGCGGTCTACTGTCAAGCCGTTTCCAAGTTTGTAAATAGGAACTCACACCTGCTTATAAGTTTCTTCATTTCAAAACAGTTTCAACACATGCTTTACCATACACCATCTCTTGGCAGTGTCTACCTAGTGCGCTTTATTTTCCGTTTTGACCACCCATTGGATCTTCTTGACTGATAACGAGTTTTCAAGGCGTGCCTCACGAATTCACCCTGCCAATCTCATTGTGGATGAATTTTCCCCCTCCAATGTCACTCCCATTTGAGTTGTAAAGGGAGACGACTTGCTTTTACAAAATTAGAAGTATTTGGCTAGTGGCTATGGATAACTTGTAACGGGGGTCTCAAGATGACAATAAATTCCCTATTTGGAGTACTCTGTTTTTCACTAGATTAATTTGATAGTACTGAAATAAAATTAACTTTGCCTCTACTATGCGGCTGAACAAACAATGATTAGATTTATCTATTGATGAGGAACTTCATTATAATACAGAACTCTTAAAAAAACTGGCATATATATATATATATATATATATATATATATATATATATATATATATATATATATATATATATATATATATATATATATATATATATATATATATATATATATATATATATATATATATATATATATATATATATATATATATTTGGCCCAGAGTTCATCCCATGAGACCTTCTCTGCTCTTAAAATCAATCTAGGTGCTCCAACCTAACTGATCCAGATTTGAACACTGATCTTTTGATTATAGTTTTTGTCATCTAAGTGTTGAAAATTTGTAAATAAAAGGACAAGTTAAACTACCAATATGTTGTTATACTCCATATAAAGAAGTGCAGTACGATAAAAATATTCAAGTATTTCTTCATAAGAGATTCATGTGAGCTAACAAATGATTATTATTAAGTAAAACTCCTTCATGGTCTTCAAAAATTATAATTGCCAAATTCCCCCTGAGTTATCGTTTTCCCGTGGACTAGAAGTTAATACACAAAATGCTCAAGTGATGTATGAGTACTTAGGTATAGTCTCAACTCTTTGATATGGGATAAATTTGATTATCTCAATATATAAGATGCAAGTCTATCCCAAGGGTGTTTTGATAAACAGAAAATTTTCGTCAGAGCGTTTTCCTTTCTCATCATTCTTCAAGTCTTCCACAAACCTTTTAACATTTATTTCCACCTTTCTGCTGGATTTGAGAATTTTAAGAACAAATTCCACTAGTCCACGAACCTTGTGCCCAAATACAAACTCGAAAGGAGCTACACCAGTGGAAGAATAAGGGTGATTCCTGATAGCAAAGAGGGCAAAAGGAATGGTTTTGTCCCAGTCACTATCATGATCATAACAATGTTTCTTCAGGACAGACTTGAGGGTTTGGTGGAACCTATCCAACACCCCTTGACTCTCCGGGGATGAGGTACGCTGGTAATGTGCTGAATGGCCAGTTCAGCACACTTACCCCTAAATACCTTACTCGTGAAATCTGTCACGCAGTCGGTCTGAATTACACGAGGGAGACCATACCTGGAAAAGAAATCCATTTATTTTTTAAAGACAACTATGGAAGTAATACGCCTCATAGGTATAGCTTCAGGAAAGCGAGAGGCTCTATTTATGATAGTTAGTAGATATACGTTACCTATTTTAGTTTTGGGTAAGGGACCTACCACATCAAGTATTAACTCAGAAGATGGATCACCTATAGCCGGTACGGGATGCAACGTGGCTTTAGGGATCCGCTGATTTTGTTTACCCATAACCTGACAAGTCTCACACACTCTGGTAAACTGATTTACACTCAATTTAATTTCAGGGAACTGAAAATACCTAGCCACGCTATGAAATGTTTTTAACACACCCAAATGACCTGAAAAAATAAAATTAGTTTGCACTAATAGTTTTATTCAAATTATCAGATGCGGGACGACTATACCTATATAATAAGCCCTTTACAACTCCAAACATAGGTTTAGTCAGATCCTCAACATCGCCCAAATCAAAATTATATTCATCTTTTTGAGCTTTAATAAAATCAACTTTGTCCCAATCAAGTTTCATATCAACTACATCACTACAACTACTTTCTACTGGCCCGGGCCTTAAAACATCTAACTCTACACTACTTAACATTAAGTCATCATCGCTCTCCACATCAAGTAAACTAGCAGCTTTTGCTGCGGACCGAGTAATTACAGCCACGGGACTAGAATTTACTGATATAGGGAACACCTCCCGTCCATCACTATCCAGCATATTATTTCCCAGGATAACATTAATACTCCGGATAGGTAGCTTATCCATCACACTTAATTCAGTGACTCGATTATATCTTGAAAAAGACATGCGAACATTAACTAAAGGAGTGGTCACAACTGAATCCGGAAAACCTCCCAACAATACAAAATTTCCGGTATATTTCTGAAACCATTCAGAGCCCTCTTCAAGACTAACGACCGGGTAGAACCAGTGTCCATAAAAAATCTCACCTGGACAAAATGAAAG
>NC_090736.1:116418211-116438211 GCF_036898095.1 Palaemon carinicauda
CTTCGTCACCTTCGTCACTAGCAGACTCGTCTTCCTCCTCACTTGCCGATTTGATCATTTCCTGTAGGTCCTCCTCTGTCAGTGGGTTTGAGTGGCAGTCGATGAGATTGTTAATTTCATCTGCCGTCATATCCGAGAAGCCTTCAGTCTGCACCAACCGAGCCAGCCTGACAGCCTTATCAACGGCAGAGTGATGTATTTCGTTAGGCGTGAAACCCTCATAGTCATGAGTGATTTTGTTTGGCCACAATTTCTTCCAGCTGGAGATGAGTGTCTGTTCTTTCATGTCCTCTAGGGCATTCTGAATATTAGCCAGACACGTAGCTATGTTGTAGTCCTTCCAATAAGCTTTGATGGTGAAGGTCTCGTCGGTCTCTTCAATGGAGGAGATGAGACCCTCCATTGTTGACTTAGTGTAGAGGGCTTTGAAGGCCCTAATAACCCCCTGATCCATGGGCTGTATAAGGGAAGTGGTGTTGGGGGGAAGGAACTCCACCTGTACCCCTTCATAATGCAAATTAGTTGCATGACCTCCTGCACAGTCCATGAAAAGAACCACTTTAAAGGGCAGGCCCTTTTCAACCAGGTAAAGCTTTACCTGTGGTATGAAAGAGTTAAGGAACCAATCAAGTGTGAGGGCCTTGGTGATCCATGCCTTTTTATTGGCCATCCAGTACACTAGTAGTAAGGCTTTGTTCTTGCTTTTCAATGCTCGAGGATTGCCAAACATGAGCAGAGTCACTCGATCCTTGTGAGCTTTGAAACCTGTCTTTTTAAGTTCGTCCCTGAAAAGAAATGTTCAGGACGGCATCCTCTAACAGAAGAGGCCTGTTTCATCCATATTAAAGACTTGCTCCGGGACATAGCCATTTTCTTCTATTATTTCCGGAAACACATCCTCAACATAATGCCTCGCTGCTGCTTCGTCTGCAGAGGTTGCCTCTCCATACAACGACACACTCTGAAGTCCAAATCACCTCTTAAACTTATCAAACCAGCCCTTGCTGGCAACGAAAGTCGTACGTGGTTGTCGTGGGCTAGTCAGGCTTGAGGTACCAGGCAGAGGATCATCTTCGTCGCCGTCGTTTTCTTCCTCATCTTGAACGTTGTCGTCGTCACCACCCTCAGGCACCATAGCATCAAACAAAGTTTTAGCCTTACTTCGTATCATGTTTGTATCCATGGTGATTTTCTTCTCCCTACAATCATGGATCCAAATAGCCAGTGCATTTTCCATTCGCACCATGGTCTTATTCTGGGTGTTTACAACCCTTTTGATATCTTTCGTGAAAGATATTGCAGCAGTTTTGCGGATGTTCTTCTCTTCCTTCTTTATGTACCGTACCGTGGATTCATTAAGGCCATATTGTCGGGCTACGCTCGCGTAGCTATTTCCCGCTTTCAACATCTCCAATAACCTCACTTTTTCGTTAATTGTTAACATCTTTCGCTTTTTCTTCGGTTCACTAGATGCACCAAGGGATAAAAAGCGTTTGGGAGGCATCACGAAGGGCTTCACAAAACTTTTACACTTAAAAAATCACCGCGAGACAAAGACTAACTAACCGCGATCTATGGTGAGAAGCGTATACGAGAAAAGCGTGGAGCGATGGGCATCGGGAGAAGCTTGGGCTAGTGAATGGGCCAATGGGGAGTTGAGTTCTCAGCGAGTGCTGGCCAATCAGCTTGCGTTTATGCCCGTGATGCTTAGCGTATACAGACGTGCATTTCTTTTAGTTTTAAAATTTTGTAAAATGATGCAATTACTAATTCTAACTGAATATTTTGTTTTCAAAATTTGTAAAATAATGTAATTTCTAATTTTAATTTAATATTTTTCATTATTATTAATTTTTTAATATTTTTTGATATTTTTAATCTTTTAATATTTTTTAGACCTGCGAAGCTCTGAACCCGCGAAAGTTGAACCGCGAACTAGTGAGGGACCACTGTATATATATATATATATATATATATATATATATATATATATATATATATATATATATATATATATATATATATATATATATATATATATATATATATATATATATATAGAGAGAGAGAGAGAGAGAGAGAGAGAGAGAGAGAGAGAGAGAGAGAGAGAGAGAGAGAGAGAGGGAGAGAGAGAGAGATAAATATATATATATTATATATATATATATATATATATATATATATATATATATATATATATATATATATATATATATATATATATATATATATATATATATATATATATATATATATATATATATATATATATATATATATATATATATATATATATATATATATATATATATATATATACAGTGATGCCTCAGGATACAAAAGTTATCCGTTCAGGATGCGGTTTCGTATCCTGATATTTTCGTATCCTGATATTTTCGTATCCTAAGTTGCGTTTTACATATAGATAGCCTAATCCGTTCCAAGCCTTACAAAATGTCACCTTTTCTTTCATAAACACGCTAAACTGTAGTAATAACCATGCAATGCAGCCATTTCTATCATTCAATAATCAACCCAACCGTTAAAAACAGCCTAATCCATTCCAGAAACCACTATGAGATTATTCAATAATGTAGTTATAGCCAAGTTATCCCCCCCAAGCCCAAAGAAAACGGTCCGTTTTCTTTACTACTGTATAAAAGTTACGGTACTATATGTAAAGCATTTAGATCAGTGAAGGTGTATTGTTACCTTCACATACACCTAAATTAAGGATTGATACTTGTACACTCTGAAAAAAATGTTACAGTTAATTAGTGTAACAAAAAAGTTGAAACTTACCTTTTGATTGAGACGATGTCCGATAGCGAAGTCGCGGCAGAGGAGGATGGCATAAGGCAGAAAACGTAACAAGTGACAGACTACGTACAGTAATTTACACACTTAACACATTAACACTTAAACTTTACGAAATAAAAAAAAAGGTAGAAATAATTAACACTTAACATTACGTATGGAAAACTAACTATAAAATGAAAGAAAAAAGTACTTTAACACTTAACGGTAACATAAAACTTAAAATTGAATTTTTTTTTTGCTTTTTTTTAACTTCACGTTTTTCATATTTTCTAAATCTCTTCTACTTCTTCATCACTTTCTTTTTTCTGTTTCTTTTCTTTACTCTCACCTTCTACTTTTTCATCACTTTCTTTTTTCTGTTTCTTTTCTTTACTTTCACCTTCTAATTCTTCATCCCTTCCTCTTTTCTGTTTCTTTTCTTCACTTTCACCTTCGTCTTGGCCTACTAATACCGCTGGCCTCTTTAATAAGAAGCTATCCGTTGAAGCTTGTTTCTGCCTACTTTTCAACACATTTCTAAAATGCGTTAGGCAAACGTCATTGCAGTGTTGAAGCGCACGGTTGGTATAAACTTTTTCTGAATGTTCCTTTTCAACGTAGTCTGCCAATTTATGGAAACATGAAAGAATTTTCTTGATGTCTGCCGTTTTCAAAGGTGTAACATCCTCCTCATCACCGCTAGAGAACTGCTCTTGAACATCACTCACTTGCATCGTCTCCAACTCCTTCAGGTTGTCTGTCGTCAACTCCTCGTGGTGCTCCTCGATAAGTTCATCTATATCCTCCGCGCTAATTTCCAGCCCCATGGACGTACCAAGATGTACGATGTCAGCCACCTCAGACTGCTGAATTGGTTCAGGATCGTCAACGATCTCGGCTTCGCCTCCAGGCTTCCCGAACCCTCGAATTCTTGTGCAGAGACAGCAAGATGAGTTTAGGGTACGCCTAGAAACTTCCTGCCAAGCGAGATCGATGAGTTTGAGGCATATAACGATGTTAAAGTGATCTTTCCAAAATTCACACAGAGTGAGGTTTGTACTCTCTGTGACTTGGAGACATCTCTTGAAGAGATGCTTCGTGTACATTTTTTTCAAATTTGAAATAACTTGCTGGTCCATGGGCCGGAGGAGAGGGGTGGTGTTAGGCGGTAGATATAGGACCTTTATGAAGGAATACTCGGCCAGAAGATATTCCTCGAGGCCAGGAGGGTAAGCTGGAGCATTGTCCAACACCAGCAGACATTTCATAGGGAGGCGGTTTTCTTCCAAATATTTTCGGACAGTCGGACCGAAGCAGACATTCACCCAATCAATGACCAGTTGCCTCGTTACCCAGGCTTTTGCATTCGCCTTCCACATCACGGAAAGGTTCTCCTTGATGACTTTGTGGGCTTTGAAGGCTCGGGGATTTTCAGAATGGTACACCAGCAGGGGCTTTATCTTGCAGTCCCCACTGGCGTTTGCACAAAAAGCAAGGGTAAACCTGTCCTTCATAGGCTTATGTCCGGGTAGCCTCTTCTCCTCCGCCGGGATGAACGTCCGACGAGGCATTTTCTTCCAGAAAAGCCCAGTTTCGTCGCAATTGAAAACTTGCTGCGAACTGTAGCCTTCCTGCAGAGTCAACTCTTCAAACGTTTTAACAAAGGCTTCGGCGGCCTTCGTGTCCGAGCTGGCTGCCTCCCCATGCCGTACCACTGAATGGATGCCAGTCCTTTTCTTGAACTTCTCGAACCACTCACGAGAAGCCTTGAACTCTGGGGGTTCCTGCTGGGATGTTCCTTCTCCTGCCCCTTCTTCGGCCTGAGCACGCACGAGATCACCAAAAATGGCGGAGGCCTTCTGGCAAATTGTAGTCTCAGTGATGATGTCTCCTGAGATCTCTTTGTCCCTGATCCACACAAGAAGCAGCCTCTCCATCTCGTCATGCACGTGGGTTCTCTTGTTGGAGAAAATAGTGACGCCCTTAGAAGGTGTCGCAGCTTTTTTGGCCGCTTTCTGCTTCAGGATGGTGCCTATCGTAGATGGATTCCGGCCATACTCCTTGGCGATCGCACTTAAACGCATGCCAGACTCGTACTTTTTAACGATTTCAAGTTTCGTCTCCATCGAGAGCATCGTCTTCTTCTTCTTTCCTTCGGCACCCTTCTTGGGACCCATGGCTACAGTAATACGTAATATAATACACTACGTACGTTATATACAGTCTATGTATAGTAAACACTAATATAGTACAGTGCACAGTAACCAATGTTTATTAACGATAACACGTGGCGTACGAATGTACTGTATATTAATACTAAGTCAAACAAGCGAAAGCACACAATGTCTGTTAACGATACTGCGGTCGGAACGAAAAGAGAGAGAGAGAGATGAACGCCCGTGTGTAGGCAAGCTAGGATAGTTGCCGACCAATAGGAAAGCAGGATCTTATGGCGTCAGCTAGCGTCTGAGATAACCAATGGGTTAGCGGGAGGCTGTAAGTGAGTCTACCCATGTTCAAAGTCTGGCGGCGCGCGCTTTTTAAAATTACTCTCGGCGAAGAGTTGAGATCTCGTAAGGTTTTTGTATCATGAAATTTTATTCGTATCCTTGGGCATAAAAATCTTCGAATCACTTTTCGCATCCTGAATTTTTCGTAAGCAGAAACTTTCATATCCAAAGGTATCACTGTATATATATATATATATATATATATATATATATATATATATATATATATATATATATATATATATATATATATATATATATATATATATATATATATATATATATATATATATATATATATATATATATTTATACATACCGTAGATATATGTTGGAAGTACATGAAAAATTATATTCACTAGCTATATATTTCACACTTATCGTAGGATAAAACCATAGTCTCTTCAATTTAGGCAAAGTCTCTTTTAATTAGAGCCACAAACTCTTTTGAGATATGAATTTAATTCTATTTGGCTATTACACATAATGACTTCTGATATTTTGCTAACATTAAATAAATTACATATTGGACATTATATATCATATATTATACTCTATTCATTTCGACGGTAATTTTTATTTAACATAGTTTTCAACATGAAACTACATTTTTATACTACCTTGTTTTATTTTATTGAGGGTTGGCGTTTAAATAGAATCATTAAAATTGTAACAGGGTATGTTATCTATTGATTACCTATTCATTGACTGGAAGCTATATATATATATATATATATATATATATATATATATATATATATATATATATATATATATATATATATATATATATATATATATATATATATATATATACATATATATATATATATATATATATATATATATATATATATATATATATATATATATATATATATATATATAGATATATATATATAAAATCATTGTCATTTACCATACTATTCCTTAAGGTCAAATTACAGGAAACATGTTAGTTATTTCTCATATTCCAGCAACCTCCTATTTTATGTACTCAGGACAAAATATTAGTACATAATTCAAGGCGATTTGATTTAAAAATTTTGCATAACCTAGGTATTGTATGATTTGCTTATTTTCAAATTTTCCACAAAATTCCAATATGTGTTTTTTTCGGTTTTGAAGTGCATAGGTATTTTTTCTTCATGATAAAGGTAGTTTGGTATGGATCTTTTAGAGACGACATTACGCCGTTCATTGTTTTCATTTCAAATTGATGATTTCGTTATGTTGATGATATTTTAGGAATTCTTAATGAAATTCTTTCTTCCTTGTTACCTATCCAATGATTAAATAAATAGAATTTATCTGAAGACTATTAACCACGCTAGGCGTTATATATTAGCAAATCACGTTAACAACGGTTATATAAGCGGATTAGGAACCTGGTGCAGTAACGAGAACTTTGGATGTCGAGGATATGCCTCGAAAATCTCCATGAATCTCAGTCAATTAATTTTTCTTTTATTCTTGTTCTAGATATTAATATCTGGCACTGACGTTCAATTAGTTCCTTATACATATTACATAGGATTCAGATCTTCAAGGATAGTATCAGCCTTTTCGTCTTACTAGGTGTTCATTGATTTTGATAATCATGCAGTATTCTAGAAGTTTTGTTTTAACTATGACCATGTGGTAGAGTGATCTTCTTAATAAGATAGTTGAATCAGTAGACATGAATCTCTTTGTATAGTTTATATGAAAGAACTACTCTAATGTTGTTACTGTTCTTGAAATTAAATATTTAAAGTTTTTCTCATTTTGCTATAGTTTATACATTTTTTCATATCTTTTCCTCACTGGCTTAATTTTCCTTATTGGAGCCGTTTGGCTTATAGCATCCCATTTTTTTCCAATTGTGATCATAGCTTAGCTAATAATAATAATAATAATAATAATAATAATAATAATAATAATAATAATAATAATAATAATAATAATAATAATAATAATAATAATAATAATAATATTTTGTTGTTAATCATGTTAATGGATGATTGTAATACTTGGAACAATTGGAGTTAGTGGAGAGGGATTAGGCTGGATTGGTAATAGAAAATTAGCAGACATAGTGTGTTCTAATGAATATGTACTTATTAGATGAACACCACAGGATTTACATCACCAGCTTACCAGAAAACTGGCAATATCACATAAGGTTGGATTCAAGATAAATAGAAGAGATATAGAGATGATGGGAACAGAATATGCAATGGCATATGACGTATCATTGGATGGAGGAAGAATTAATTTGGAAGTATCATTGAAGCATTTAGGAACTATGATCTCTTAATAACGTATTTAGAATTGGAATTTTGTGAAAAATTTAAAAATAAGCAAACCATACAATACCTAGGTTATGCAAAATTTGTAAATCAAATCGCTTTAAATTATACACTAGCTAAACTCAGACGGATACTGTTTATGAGATCGTCATGTCCCCTCGATGTCGCTCACTAACACGCAGTTCACTATAATGTTGCTATATTCAACTTCACATTTAAGAAGGCCACAGGATAGTTGTGTCTTTCCAATTTTAGACATTATCCTGGAATTCGGCAGGAATAGAGAAACTATATTTCCTATAAATCGCTGAAATTTTCATTTGGATAATGTCAATAATTCTAGGAATAATTCACATCACCTCCATAAATAACCATTCAACCTATACCGAGATAAACGTTTGCTGTGGCTTTTCTATAGCACATATCAAAATGGAAATTTGTGTGGACAAAGTAAATATGGATTACATAAATCCCTTGAATTTTATTTTGATATGTGAAGTATTTTACGTTTAATTTATGGTTCCGCTAAAAATCGTAATCCCGCTGATATCGACATTGGATATTGTGACTTTTCTATGGCGAGTATCAATAAAAAATTTGTTATGAATGTAGTTCACATAATACCAATGAAACCTGTGAAAATAACTTGGATATCTGTTAAACTAGGAGTAATTTGCGGCTCCTTGATGAATTTTTAGCTAAGGAGCGTTACTTACGAACAGATGTGACCACCAAGACATGCTTATAGCAGGTATGAACATGAAAACGGGCAAAAAAAAGGCTATATATTTATATATAACTATTCAACCCATACTGAAATAAAAGTTTGCACTGGCTTTTCTATGGCACACATAAACAGGAAAAATGGTATGGACAAATTAAATATACATCCTGTGGAGGATTAACTTTTGTTTTATTTTTATTCATTTCTTGTTTGCAAAATCCTGAGAGAGAGAGAGAGGAGAGAGAGAGAGAGAGAGAGAGAGAGAGAGAGAGAGAGAGAGAGAGAGAGAGAGACAGAGAGAGGTAGTTAGTGTATCGATCGTTTGTTGTGAGAAAGACTGTTAGTATAAATGAGGTTGCTTGTTTATGTTTTTAGTTAGGTTACGACAGTGGTGAATGTCTTGGTTTAATGCTTATTTTGATTTGACTGCAGCTTGAGGTAGTTACGTTTGTGAGTGCTGGATTACAATTTTATATCATTTTTCGAACAGCGTGGAAGTGTTTACATTTTTAAAAAGCCGTGATTCCTCCTTTGGAGAGATTTTGTTTACGTGCAATTGATTGTTGACGACCTGGCTAATAATAAAAAGTTGATACGGCTACTTTGATTTAGATTATTGTTGATGACCCAGACCGAATGAATTTCCGATTGTTGATGATGATGATGATGATAGAGATGATGATAATGATGATGATAATATCCAGGACCCCAATCAGGGAGACAGCTGTGGGAAATTTTCACGCAGTGTAGTTGACCACGAATCTGTGATAGTGGTAGTTTGCCATAAAAGACAGTTTGGCTTTGTGTTGAGGATGGTGTTGATGTCACATAAAATATAATATATACATATTGGTTGTGGTCGATTTTAGTTTTAAGTTTGTTAGGGTTATTTTGGTTTATTTGAATGGTGTAACACTTATTTGAATGTTTTTTTTAGTATTAAGTGATTGTTTTAAGTTTTAAGAAATATAGTTTTAAGGTTATGTTTTGTTTTTATGTCCTTTTTGTCCAAGAGTCCCGCCGCTGATAACGTAAGGGGAAAGTTTGTGCTGCAGAAACAGTTGTCAGTTAGTGTGATCAAGGGTGTGGGGGTTGTTTTGCAACATCCCGCTACATTATTTTGGCACCCGAACATGGACTGCCGAGGTGGGATTGAAGCTAGACTCTTGGACAAAGGACTGTATTAGGTTAAGAAATTAATTGTAAGACTGAAAAAATGGAAGAGCAGAACAAGTTACTGAGGGAGGAATTGCGGTTGGTTAAAGAACGGGAGTAGAAGTTGATAGTTAAGAAAGAGAGGTTGAACTGTGAGAATGAGAAGATGCAGAGGAAACTGAGGGAAATTCAGGGAACTGTAGAGAGAGTGGAAGAGGGTTTTGAGATGAGGATGCAAGAGAATGAAGAACGAATGGAAGATATGATGGGGCAAGTAATTGGGATGATGCAAACTTTAATGGGTCGGAGGAGTGGCCTCTGCTACAGGTAAAGTGTTGATAATGGAAGAGAAGGTTAAGGTAGGTTATAATGGGAAAGGACGTGATAGTGATAGTAATAGTAATAGTGATAGTGAGATTGAAGATAAGGGGATTAAGTATAGTTAGGATGAACAGAAATATTATAAGAAGAATGAGAAGAAAGGTAAAAGTGAGGTGAAGAAAGAGAAGAAAAAGTGTCAGGATGATAGCAAGGATGATCATGAATGGGTGAAAGTGGTAAGTAAGAGAAAGGGTAAGAAGGGAATAGTTAAGGTTAGGAATTTGAGTGTGGAATTACATTCGTTATATTCTAGCGAGGAAGTAAGAAACAAGAGGGAAGGTAGCAGTAATGATGGCAGTGAGAATGAACATGATGTGTGTAAGACTGTGTTTATGGGAGAGGTACCTCGGTGTGAAAGGTTTAATGAGCATAGTAGGAGGGATGTATTCGAGTTTTTCAAGGAGTATGAGAGGTATTGTCAGGATAAGTATGGTGATAGTAAAAGAGTTTGGGCTAGGGCGTTAGGAGAATATTTAACTTGGTATGTGTTGATGATGTATGGTGTGATGATGAGTGTAGGTGATGTTGAGCAGGTAAAACGTATAAAAGGGAGTGTTAGGTATAAGCGTAAGAATGATTTTGATGAGGCAAGGATGAATGCAGGAGAAGCTATATCAATGTATGTATGTAGGTTGGAAACGTTAGCTAGGAAGAAGTATGGGGATGAAGGCATAAAAGAGAATAAGGAGTTAATGAGGAAGTTTTTGGCGACCATATCTGAGAATGTGAGTGAATTTATTAATTTGAAACGTAAGAAGAAGATGATGTGGACGTAAAAAAGATTGACATAGGATGATAATTTAGAGATAATTGAGGATTTCGAGTTGGATAGATGTATGAAAGAAAGTAAATTTGTGAGTGTAAGAAGTGGAATGGAGGAAAATGTGCCAGAATTTGTTAGTTTTAAAGATGTTGTTATGAGAGGACCGATGAGGGTAGCTGATAGTGTAGTAGATAGGAGTGTTAGGGCGAGTAATGTGGGAATACCTGTAAGGACAAATGAAGGGTTTAGGCAAGGGAATCAGGTTTGAAGGGATAGAATTGCTAGTGTGCAGCGAGGTAGGTCAGGTAGTTGTGTCCGTGAAGAGAAGTGTTATAGGTGTGGGAAATTAGGGCATAAAAAGAATGAGTGTAGATGGGCGTTAGGAGCATGTTTCGGGTGTGGACAGACCGGGCATCGTATTAGTGAGTGTAAAAAAGAGAAAGGGGTTAAATGTTATCGGTGTGGTATGACTGGGCACATAGCGAGTGGATGTCGTATTAATCGTATGAATGTGATTTTTGGTAATTGTGGTAAGGATGGTCATTATGCTAGAATGTGCAAGGAGCCGCGGGGTAATTGTACTGAATGTGGGGCAGATGGGCAAGTAGCTAGAGTATGTAGGAAGAAGGTATTAAGTCAGCTAGGATGTTTGGGAAGCTAGGGCGTAAGTTGGTTCAGCTGGGTGAGTTCTGTGTTGTAGAAGGAATTGGATCAATGCTTGTGAGAATGGGATGAATAATTGGTTGGAAATAAGCAAGTATGAACCTAGTATGCATGAGAAATTAGGGCTGGAAAATAAACAATTAGAGTTAGTTGAATATAGGAAAAAGAGCCATTTGAAAGATTCAATTGAGAAGAAAGTGCAAGGAAAATTTATATGTATGGGTAAGAATACGATAAAGTATGACAATGGTGTAAATGTGCAAGAGAGTGTGGAAGATAAATATGTTAATACAGATGAATCATGGCTGAGTAAGAACTATACATATAGTGTGTGTGGCTTTTCCTTAGATGATGTAGAAGAAAGGATGACGAATGCAAGAATGAGAGATAGGAGATTGGTAAGTAGCATGAATGAATCTTTTGCTAAAGTTGAGTATGTTTTTGATGAAAGGGATGAACTGTTTACATAAATGAGTGTAATTTTAGGGCCAGATGAGAACGAGGTAGATGGGATTGTACTTAATATATTAGATAATAGGGATTTAGATAGGAATAGTGTTAATATAGCGAATGATTGTGATAGGAAGATGTGAATAGAGATTGTATGAAGGCCCAGATACTCGGAGTAGAGGTCCTGTTCCTGACTGCGACTGGGTTATGAAAAAACATTAAGTAAGTGGTGTGTGAGACGGATTTGGCAAAGTAAGGGGGGGGGGGGGGGGGGGAGGAATATGGAGGATTAACTTTTGTTTTATTTTCATTCATTTTTTGTTTGCCAAATCCTGAGAGAGAGAGAGAGAGAAAGAGAGAGAGAGAGAGAGAGAGAGAGAGAGAGAGAGAGAGATGGGTAGTTAGTGTATCGATTGTTTGTTGTGAGAAAGACTGTTGGTGTAAATGAGATTTTTTGTTTATGTTTTTATTTAGGTTACGACAGTGGTGAATGTCTTGGGTGAATGCTTGTTTTGATTTGACTGCAGCTTGAGGCAGTTGCGTTTTTAAGTGCTGGATTACAATTTTATAAAATTTTTCGACCAGCGTGGAGGCGTCTATATTTCTCAAAAGCCGTGATTCCTCCTTTGGAGAGATTTTGTTTACGTGGAATCGATTGTTGACGACATGGCTAAAAATAAGAAAGTTGATACGGCTACTTTGATTTAGATTATTGTTGATGACCCAGGCCGAATGAATTTCCAATTGTTGATGATGATGATGATAGAGATGTTGATAATGATGATGATAATATCCAGGACCCCAATCAGGGAGACAGCTGTGGGAAATTTTCACACAGTGTAGTTGACCACGAAGCTATGATAGTAGTAGTTTGCCATAAAAGACAGTTTGGCTTTGTGTTGAGGACAGTGTTGATGTCCCATAAAATATAATATATACATATTGGTTGTGGTCGATTTTAGTGTTAAGTTTGTTAGGGTTATTTTGGTTTATTTGAATGGTGTAACAGTTATTTGAATGTTTTTTAGTATTAAGTGATTGTTTTAAGTTTTAAGAAATATAGTTTTAAGGCTAGGGTTTGTTTTTATGTCCTTTTTGTCCAAGAGTCCCGCTGCTGATAACGTAAGGGGAAGGTTTGTGCTGCAGAGACAGTTGTCAGCTAGTGTGATCAAGGGTGTGGGGGTTGTTTTGCAACGTCCCGCCACAATCCCATAAACCGATGAAAATTTCATTTAAGTATATAAAGTATTCAACGAGAAATTTACGGCGCTGAGAAAATTGGCCTGCCGCTGTTATAGAAAAAAGGCTACTGTGATTTTTCTACGACAAGTATCAATACAAATGTTGGTATGAATGTAGTTTACATAACACCCATCAAACCCTGTGAAAAAGATTTTGATATATCTAAATATTCAGAAGAAGTTCGCTCCTTCTCATTGATTTATTACCTAAATGTTGAACTAGCGGAAACAAAGCTTATTTATCTCTAAATAATTCCATAAAACTTAATTTGCATAAAGTGAACCCTCGCTACTTCGCGGCTCGACCATCGCAGATTCATCACTTCGCGGGTTTTTTCCATAACCCATATATATATACATATCGCAGATTTTCCGGAAATTTCGAAAATACCGAGAAATCTGAAGACCCCCAAATACGATATTTCGTTACCTGTAATTCCATTAATACTGTAATTAGTAATATCTGCTCTTACTGATTGTTCATTGCATTACATATGATATATAATTCAGCACAGAAAGAAATAAAACACGAAAAGAGAATGTGATCATACGATAATACAGTACTGTATACAGTACGTAGTAAAATTAAATCGAACATGAAACGCAAATCAGATGCAGTCATACCATATTAGAATGGTGTAAGGCTGCTGTTAGCTACTACTGTACTACAAATGTAATGGATGTGATTCTTTTCCATGAATCTTTTGTATGTATACGTACGTAGTACTGCATCCAATAATAATCTTTGTTGCAAAAATCACATTTCGAATAAGCGTACGAGAGAGAGAGAGAGAGAGAGAGAGAGAGAGAGAGAGAGAGAGAGAGAGAGAGAGAGAGAGACATCCTACAAAAGAATAAAATAGCATATGTAAAGCTACTGTATTATTATTATTGTTATTATTATTATTATTATTATTGTTGTTGTTGTTAATAAAATTATTATTGTTATTATTATTATCATCATTATTATTATTATTATTATTATTATTACTGTATTACAGTATTATCATACGGTAATTCAGTACAGTACTGTACTGTATACAGTACGTAGTAAAATTAAATCGAACATGAAACGCAAATCAGATGCAGTCATACCATATTAGAATGGTGTAAGGCTGCTGATGGCTACTACTGTACAGTACTACAAATGTAATGGATGTGCTTCTTTTCCATGAATCTTTGGTATGTATACGTATGTAGTACTGCATCCAATAATATTCTTTGTTACAAAAATCACATTTCGAATAAGCGTACGAGAGAGAGAGAGAGAGAGAGAGAGAGAGAGAGAGAGAGAGAGAGAGAGAGAGAGGAGAGAGAGAGAGAGAGAGACATCCTACAAAAGAATAAAATAGCATACGTAAAGCTGTTATTATTATTGTTACTATTATTATTATTGTTGTTGTTGTTAATAAAATTATTATTGTTATCATTATTATCATTATTATTATTATTATTATTATTATTACTGTATTATTATCATTATTTATTATTATTATTATTAATACTGTACGTACGGTATACGCGGGGTATCTTGTACTTTGAGTTGGTAACCTACGCATCATATAAGACGGGTTTTGATTGGTTCAAGCGCTGATAGATGACGAATCAGAACTCAAGTTTTGTTATCTACCCTGTGATTGGTGTTTTGCCCACATCTCCAACCCGCAGCATCTAGGTTCTCACCGGCCCGGGTCGTCTACTTTCTCTTATGCCGTATCGCTGAGTAGACGTTCTTAAGTTTGTGAAGTTTAATCTGTGCTGTGTGCGACTGTTTTAAGTTGAACTTTTTGTTGAACTTTCTGTTAAATCCTACTGTAAAATGCCTCCCAAGCGTTCTGCTTCTACTAAGGCTGGTTGTAAGCCTAAACGCCACCGAAGGATGATGACGATTGCTGAGAAGATGACGCTCCTCGATATGTTGAGAGATGGTAGAAGCTACGCGGCCGCAGCGCGCCATTTTGGAATCAACGAATCTACTGTTCGCTATATCAAGAAGGACGAGGCGAACATTAGAAAGACGGCTGCAATCACCTTTAGCAGATCAGCGAAGTGAGTCGTTACAACGCGTAATAAAACGATCGTACGCATGGAAGGTGCTTTAGCTGTGTGGATTGCCGACTGCCGGAAGAAGAACATAGCCTTGGATACGAACACCATCCGAACAAAGGCTTTGAGCTTGTATGAGAATTTGGCTGCAAAGGAACCTCAAGACGACGACGGCAACCATACTGAAGAAGATGATGATGCGGATGAACCTCAACCAGGGACATCCACTGATTCCCAGCCTCAGAAACAACGGTTTTCCGCCAACAAAGGATGGTTCACGAAGTTTCAGAAACGCTTCGCCCTGAAAAGCGTTTCCCTGCCTGGCGAGGCTGCTTCGGCTGACACTGCCGCTGCTGAAACTTACGTGAACCAGACATTCAAGAATATTATCGCTGAAGGTGGATACAAGCCGGAACAAGTGTTTAATTTGGATGAGACCGGCTTGTTTTGGAAGAGAATGCTGTCGCGAACTTTCCTGTTCAAAGAGGAAGCCAAAGCCTCTGGCTTTAAAGCATTCAAGGATCACGTTACCCTCGTGATGTGTGGCAATGCTGCTGGATTTTTGCTAAAGCCGGGGCTTATTTATAAGGCGAAAAATCCTCGCGCTTTGAAAAATAAGAATAAGAATCTCCTTCCCGTGTACTGGATGCATAATCCAAAAGCATGGATTACAAAGATGCTGACCTCCATCTGGTTCCACCAGTGTTTTATCCCGCAAGTCAATGAATATCTCGTAGAGAAGGGCTTACCATTCAAGATCCTTCTCCTTATGGATAACGCTGGTGGACACGCAACTGACCTGTCGCGTGAGGGCGTTCAGGTTGAGTTCCTGCCACCCAACACCACGTCATTAATTCAACCGATGGACCAGGGGGTTATCGGGGCGTTCAAGGCCCTCTACACGAAGAATACCTTGGCGGACCTCGTTGCGTGTGTGGATGCTGCCCAAGAGGATGAGGATGAAGATTTTAACTTGAAGGCGTACTGGCGGCAGTACACCATAGCCACGTGCCTGAAAAATATTCAGAAGGCACTTCAAGAGATGAAACCTACAACTGTGAATGCTAGCTGGAAGAAGTTGTGGCCCAAGATTGTTTACGACGACGAGGGATTTACTCCGTCGGAAATCCAACACTCTGCAATACGTAAATCTGTGCAGTTGGCTGCCATAATTGGAGGTGACGGGTTTGGCGACATGACGACTGAAGACGTCGACGAGTTGTAGGACTGCCATTCCCAGCCCCTAACTGACGCAGACCTTGAAGACCTGACGAAATCAGCAAGCGAAGAAGAGAGTGAAACCCAGGAAGAGACCCAAGAAAATGTCGAAGAAACGAGCTTAACACTAGAACGGCTTGCCAAGGTCTGCAACCATATAAAGGAGGTGAAAGAAATGTTGCAAGAGTGGGACGAGGATATGGTTTGGTCTATGCAATTCTCCAACAAGGTCGATGAAATCATGACTCCCTACAGGATGCTCTTAGATCGAAAAAAGAAGCAGCGGCAACAACTTCCGATCACAATGTTCTTCCAGCCTTGCAAAAAAGAGCCAGTTCCTCCTGCTACTACGCCTTCGGAAGAAATTGAAGAAGTTGAAGAGGTGTCCCAGGAAAAGACACCTCCGTCTGAAGAGACGTAAAATACTATCATTGGCTGCACAGTAGAACACATCATCAGCTTCATCATTATCATTTCTACTGTGCAGAAAATTCATCGCCATCATCATTCAAGTTTTTCTTGAACTTCTTTCGTGGTGAGTACAGTAACAATCTTTATTTTTTACTTTAATATTCTAACATTTTAATATTTGTGCCTGTTTTATAGTTTAGTACTGTATGCATTAAGTTAAAGGGAAGGTTTTAAAAGTCTACATGTTGTACCCTATCATATTTTTTAAAATTTACATTTACGTATGTGAAACAATCTCTCTCTCTCTCTCTCTCTCTCTCTCTCTCTCTCTCTCTCTCTCTCTCTCTCTCTCTCTCTCTCTCGTAAATTGTTTTCCTGCTTTGCTACGTACAATATGTACTGTACAGTACTGTATGATTTTATATAGATACGGTAAATTATATTTGTAAGGTAACATATTTTGTGAATGCTTTTACTGTAAATACTGTATCATTATTTATCACTTTCATCATCGGAGTTGTGGGGAATGAAAGTGATGGAGAGACAGAAATTGAATGTGTTTGAGATGAAGTGTCTGAGGAGTATGGCTGGTGTATCTCGAGTAGATAGGGTCAGGAACGAGGTGGTGAGGGTGAGAACGGGTGTAAGAAATGAGTTAGCGGCTAGAGTGGATATGAATGTGTTGAGGTGGTTTGGCCATGTTGAGAGAATGGAGAATGGCTGTCTGCTAAAGAAGGTGATGAGTTGATGGGAGAAGTACAAGAGGAAGGCCAAGGTTTGGGTGGATGGATGGTGTGAAGAAAGCTCTGGGTGATAGGAGGATAGATGTGAGAGAGGCAAGAGAGCGTGCTAGAAATAGGAATGAATGGCGAGCGATTGTGACGCAGTTCCGGTAGGCCCTGCTGCTTCCTCCGGTGCCTTAGATGACGGCGGAGGTAGCAGCAGTAGGGGACTCGGCAGTATGAAGCTTCATCTGTGGTGGAAATGTGGGAGGTTGGGCTGTGGCACCCTAGCAGTACCAGCTGAACTCGGCTGAGTCCCTGGTTAGGCTGGAGGAACATAGAGAGTAGAGGTCCCCTTTTTTTGTTTGTTCTTGTTGATGTCGGCTACCCCCCAAAATTGGGGGAAGTGCCTTTGGTATATGGATGGATGGATCATGCGCGTTAAATGCCTTGTTTGTTCTGAGCGTGGTTGTTTACTGAGCATACGGTACTTTATGACGCCGTCGTTTCAGGCGGCGTCATAAAGAAAAACATTTCATTTGGAAGTCCTAAGAAAAATTAAGTAAAACATTGGTAATAACAAAATCAACATACTGTATAATCAATATAATCGATGCAAAAACTAACCTATACATATATGTGTACACTAAATGAGTTTGTTTCTTCATTATGATCAGAGATGAACGTAAACAAAACATTGGTTGCCATTTTTTATCGCGCTTTCTAGGTGTTTAGGAAACGCATAATATAAAATCGCCTTTAATATTTGTGCCTGTTTTAGTTTAGGGTGCTGTAGTACATGCATTAAGTGTTCTGTACATTAAAGGGTAGTTTATTAACAGTACTACGTACAAGGGAAGGTTTTAAAAGTCCGAATATACATGTTAAATAAATAGGTAAATATGATGTCACTACTTCGCGGATTTTCACCTATCGCGGCCGGGTCTGGAACCTATCCACCGCGATAAACGAGGGTTCACTGTATATTGAAAATATCAACTGTTCCACCCATCCGCTGCCACTATCAAGCTCCAAAATCTACGGTTATTGAATGACTGGGTTAGGAGTTGGGTGAGATATCTTCAAAAATAATTTGGAACTTCCTATAAGGTCATTCACTTCGTTCATAACAATGAGAATTAGGCTATATATCAGTTTTGTTAGACTTGTGCTACATCGTGGACATTAGACGTGATATGACAATAAAAGATTCAGTAGATTTGAGAACAAAGCCCTAAGAAGAATATTTGGAGTTAAAAGGTAGAACTGGATTTGAAATGAAACTGTAAGAGAGATTACTCGATTGCCATATGTGGATGATGTCATGTTGAAGGATAGACGGAGATTGTTTGTTTAAGCATCGTCTTCGTACTCCCAACGAGAAATTAGTTCACCAAAAGTTCAACTGGGCTCCACAAGGCATCAGAAAAGTTGGAAGACACAGTCCTGCATGGCTGAGGACTATGAACCGTGATGAAGATAATGAATGAAGTATTTAAATAAAAGGCCAAGATAGAGACAACTAGCGAGATCTAATCGAGACCCTTTGCATCAATAGGCGTATGAGATGATGTTGATAAGATTTATGATATCTGTTTCCTTTACGTTTTAATTATAAACAAAAAACATATCTAATTTTCTGTAATCACTCTGCTTTTTTACTTAAGATATTTTAAAGAATGTAAAATCCTACGTAATTTCCTCCCTGTGTCTGAACTCAAAATATGGATCCATAATCAATAAAACACCAGTTTACAAGGCAGAAAAAATACCAACAAGCTATATTACCTAAAACAATTTCTGAAGAATTTCAAGAATGAGATTAAAAGCAATAAGCCTTAATACCATTGATACTGTAAGACGAAAGAGAGTTCATATATAACATAATTTGGTCGCTCTTTCATGAATGTTATAAACACTAAAAGTAGGGATAGTAATTACGCACATTACAATGAATGTATATTGAAGAATGAATTCTCCCTTCCATCGAAATTAGAATATTATTGTTCATAATATCCTATGTTCATATTTATAAGAGTCCAACATTATTGAAATACAGACTTAAGGGAAACAAATAATTTTATGATGACACATTGGCCAAAAATTGTCCATAAATTTAACGAGTCTAAGAATAACATAGTAATCGTTGTTTATATCACGGTAAAAATGTTAATTACTTGAACAAACTAGCACTGTTTTATTATACTTCGTGGTTTTCCATTCGTTACCACTTTTGTATCATCTTTTAAGAGAGAGAGAGAGAGAGAGAGAGAGAGAGAGAGAGAGAGAGAGAGAGAGAGAGAGAGAGAGAGAGAGAGAGAGAGAGAGAGGGGGGGGGGGGGGGCTCTCATCAATGCTTAAAACTATTCAAGAGAGCATGACAAGAAACTTGCTTCATCGAATGCGATAAGCATCATAGTGTTGGCCTTTTCCATTCCTCCTATAAAACACCAGTTTACAAGGCAGAAAAAATACCAACAAGCTATATTACCTAAAACAATTTCTGAAGAATTTCAAGAATGAGATTAAAAGCAATAAGCCTTAATACCATTGATACTGTAAGACGAAAGAGAGTTCATATATAACATAATATGGTCACTCTTTCATAAATGTTATAATCACTAAA
>NC_090736.1:116443211-116445711 GCF_036898095.1 Palaemon carinicauda
TGCTAATCCCGTGAAGATACTTAGGACTGTCTCTTGTCCGACAAGTATCTTTCCTAGGATCTACATTATCCTTTGGAACTTGAATCCTAGGTAGGAGGGGAGGGGGTGACTGACTGGAAGTTGCCAATAGACATTTTTCAGGTCTGAAAAGACTACGAACACCACTTTTTTGAAACAGGGTCCTTATGTTCAGAAGGATTAACATTCTGAACTTTCTGTTTTATTTGAACTTGTTGATTGGCGACAAGTCCAGAATGACTCTTAGTTTTCTTTAGTCCTTCTCGTGAACACTAAACAGCCTTCCAAGAAATTTGATGGACTATACTTTCCATACCACCTGTATGCTCTAGAGCTCTAAGGTATACTCTTCCAGGAGGGTTTTTGATTGTAGGAAGAGTTGAGGAAATGATAGTGGATACATGTCTACATCCCATCTTAGTCCTATCTTGATTAGATCTTGGACACAAGGATCGAAGGTCCAGCAATCCTGAAGGCACCTCCCTCCTACCAGAAGCGTCTTTTTGCTTCATCTGATCTTTAGGTTTACATATTCGACCGCTTGCCTGTGGCACCGCAGTCACTGCAACTGTGGGATGTTGTTGAATAGCCCGAGGGATATTTCCAGATTTTCCATCTTCCTTTTAGGTTGGGGACCTACAACCGTGGAAGACTTTCTCTTAGAAAAGATGACCCACTTTTGAAGAAGTCCTATGTTCTCCATGGTGGCCTTCTTAATCACCTTTCTAACTACCTCGTTTAGAAAGAGGTCTCTACCCCAGATGTTGGAAGATATCAGCTACAGAGTTTTGTGTTTCACTGTTGCGGCAGCGAACACAAACTCCCTACAGGCTCTCCTAACCTTCATAAAGGCATGAAGATCTGTTACTAAGGTGGCCATATGCATTTTTGCCAAGACCATATGCATGTCTGGGGTATTTTGGCGGGTTGAACACAACTCTATGCAGTTTTTTAGGGATAGGGAGGCTGCAAGTCTCTCCTTTGTCTCTTGTTCGTTATACAAAAGAAACTCAGATAGCTTAGGGAGATTCTCGCTAAACTGTCGACTGGCGACATCCCCGTCTAGTCTTCCTACTGAAAAAGTGAAGTCGACTTCCTTCCACTCCTTCTCCTGCCTGGGAAAGGCTAGTGACAGAGGCTTGCACTCCTTGAGTGTAGAATATGGTCTACCAGCTTCCACTGCCTTGGCAACAGATTTAAATGCGTTCCACGTAAAGGGGAATGATATTGAAGCAGGAGCAAGAAAGGAAGGGTGTCTGTTACCTAGTTTGAATACTCTCGACACCGAGTAACCTGCCTTTCTCAGGCTACTTGACAAGATAGCCTTTCCCTTATCATGGTCGAGAATTATGACCTCCTTCAATTCCGTTTCTTCTCTTGACGTTGGTTCATGTCTCAGTCAAATGAAACAATTAGGGAAAGCGTCAAAGCTTGGCCAAAACTGGATTTTGTCCAAAGGAAAAGCACCAATCTTCTCCGAGATGTAGAGTTTGCCATTTAAAATCGGCATAAGCTCCGCAAACCTCCAGGGATTGGTTTTGGAGCATGTCGGAAGTTATTGGTCTCTGAGTCGTTTGTATGACCTTTGGTGAGCGACATGTGGAGCTTCAGAGAGCTCTATCTTGTATTTTGCTTTCACTTTTTCGTCTTGTTTCTGAAAGTTCTCTATTAAATCTTTCATTTGGACCCATAATTGGTCGATTCCATCTAATAGAGGGGTAGGGGTTGAAGATGTCGATGTTAATGGCTCTATAGCCGGCACACGCGGAAACAGTTCCGACACGACATTATACCCCTCTTCCCGTCGGGGCCTCCTGCCCTCCGTCCCAAAGGCTATTATGGTAGCAGGGAGGTGTGAAATGTTCCTGGGTCACCACTATTTCCTTACTTGCTTTCGGGAATAGTAGAATACACATCCTATCATTAGGTAGGTATGGTCCCGGAGATAACTTCTGGAAGCCTCTCACCCAGTTGCGTAGTTTGTTACGAGCTGCTTCCTTAGACTCTATCGACTTGGGGTTCTCGAAACCCTCGGACATTAAGGTCCGACATACATTGCAAACTTGCAGGTTCCGATAATGCAGGGATTCGGAAATAATATTGCTGGGGGCATGAAACCTGCATGTATTATGACCATATAAACACTTACTCTTGATATTGCAGAAGACTACAACACATGTCATCCAGGGTTCCTCATGTAAAGAAAGGAAAGCAGAATAAGTATAAAATTGATTTGAATGTAAAAGTCATCTTTTAACTTAAATAGCTTAGGATAGTAAGCTAGAAAGGGATAGTGAGGGACACATACTTGTGTATCCCTTGCAAGCAAATGCTGTTACCTCCCCTCAGTATTAACTATAAGGAGATTTCTCAAACAAGGAAACTCCAACGAAAGGGTTCTAACCCCTAGGGGTAGAGAAGTGTACAAATCACAGCCCTTTTTATTCTTAAAAATGTGGGGTAAGGGTGACTGATTTGTAAT
>NC_090736.1:116452882-116490382 GCF_036898095.1 Palaemon carinicauda
ATAAATATATAATACACATACACATATATACATATATACATATATACATATATACATACATATACACATATACACATATACACATATACACATATATATTATACATATATATATACATATATATATACATATATATACATATATACATATACATACATATACATATATACATATATACATATATACATACATATACATATACATATATATATAATATATACATATATATATATATATATATATATATATATATATATATATATATATATATATATATATTATATATATATATATATATACATATATATATATATATATATATATATATATATATATATATATATTGTCACAACTTCAGCTTTCCACTTGACTATTTCATAAATTCTCAGTAATGAGGGCAACACTTCATGTAGGTACAGTAGATATATTAGGAGAATGATCAAATTAAAGTTGAAATTAAACAAAGACTTTACTTATTTTAAATCACGTATAAATATATAACAAAATAATAACAAATAATCACTTAATAAACACTAGAAACAAGTGAAGAATTAGCCACCGGATAAACGAACTCAAAAGTATTAACTTGAAAGAGCTTGGAAGTAAACATTTCCAAGGATTACATACGTAAAAATAACAAAAGGTAATTTCATTCATGCTGTCCACTACGATCAGCAATCAATAGATGGCGCTAAAGTTATACACAATAATAGGTGTAATTAGAAATGCTAAATAATGATAGGAGGGTTATTATAGTCCCCCCTGTTAGGAATGAAATTATGACAATCTTATTGACAAATTTAGTGAATTATGGTTTTCTGTCCAAGACGTGATAATGCGTCGGCGATGGTGTTGTTTGATCCTCGAATGCTGTGGATCTCAATGTTGTAAGACGACAAGATGTATGACCATAGAAGAAGTTTCTTGTTGTTAGGCTTTGCCCTTTCGAGGAAGGTAAGGGGTTTGTGGTCGGTGTAAATGACGACACGTGCAGCACCTTCCAGATATGGACGAAAATGAAGGACAGTTGCAACAAGACTATAATTCTTTCTCGATGGTAGGCCATCCTAGTTGAGCGCCTTTGAACACTCCCGAGTAATAAGATACTGGCAGCAGGTGTTCCAACAAAGGAGGATAAGTACTTGTCCCATTGATTTCTTGCAGTAAGACACCACCAAATCCAGTATTGCAAGCATCGACCTGTATAAAAAAAGGTTTAGTAAGATTAGGAGCTTGCAACAAAGGAGATGAAGTCATGAATAACTTTAGCTGCTGGAAGGCCTTATCGTGATCCTGTGTCCAGTGAAACCTTACTTTGCTGGATGTCAAGACATGTAGAGAAGTTATGATGGCAAAATTAGGACAAAACTTTGAATAATATGACACCATACCCAAGAAAGTTTTGAGTTCTTTTTTATCACTAGGAGTGGGAAATGAAGTTATAGCTTTTACATTAGTATCCTTGGGTAATATGGAGCCACTGCCAATGACATGTCCTAGGTATGTAACTTTTGCCTTACCAAATGAACTCTTGGCTAAATTAATAACTAGATTAGCTTCCAGGAGTCTTTTGAAAAGTTCTTTTAAGATCTTGAGATGTTCGTCCCAGGAGATACTAGCAATTACGATGTCATCCAAATAGACATACACACCCTCCAAACCACGTGTAACTTCATGGACCATCCTTTGGAATGTAGCTGGAGCATTAGTCATCCCAAATGGCAAAACTCTGTATTCAAAGAGACCAAAAGGTGTTATAAAGGCTGATATCTCTCTTGTCCTATCTGTTAATTTAATTTGATAATAACCCTTCAAGAGATCAATCTGGGTAAGGTATTTAGAATTACTCACAGAGTCAATAATATCCGCAATTCTAGGTAATGGATAAGCATCCTTGACCGTTACAGAATTAACCCTTCTATAATCCGTACACATACGAGATAGGAATTGTTAGGCTTTTTTACTAAAATACAAGGCGATGCCCAGGGAGACTTACTTGGTGCAGCCAAATCTAGTTTTAGTAAATACTCAACCTCAGCCTTCAAGGCTGGTAATAAACGATGGGACACCCGATAAAAAGGTTGACGAACGGGATTGGCGTTTGGTGCTAGCACAATATCATGTTGCACCAAGGTACAGCAACCAGGGGTGTCTGAACATATTGCAGGATAAGACTTCAGAACAGCCTCTAATTCTTCCCTTTCCACCTTAGGAAGATGACCAAGATACTGTGAAAGTAAAGAAAGAATCTGTGAATTACTAGCATCTTTCCATGACAAAATATGATTATGAGCCAAAGTTTCTTCTTCGTCTGGCTCAAGAGGAGCTAAAAGTTTATCATTATCAACTGCCTCGGGTACTAGGTTTTTCGGGGTAGGAGAAGTCTCGATGGGAGTAGTTATCCTAGAGTTGTGAGTGGAGTGATCAGTCTCTCTACTTATCAGGTGAACTACCTGTGGAGAAATCTTTGCAGATTGGTATGGTTTTATAAGATTAATGTGCACTAACTGGCTAGGCTTCCTTTTATCTGGAGTTTCAATGGCATAAGTTGTTTTAGAGACCCTTTTAGTGATTTTATACGGACCCATAAATTTTTCTCTCAATGGAGCTCCTGGAACTGGTCGATCTACAAGTACATCATCTCCTACTTTGAAAGTTCTAATTTTTGCCTTTTTATCGTAATGGTTTTTCATTCGAATCCGACTGTTAGTTAAATTCAGATTGGCAAATTCATAAACATGGTCAAATTTAACCTTAAGACTTTGAAGGTATTGCGGAATACTTACTTGCTGGTCTTTGTAAGTACCTCTTAGGATGTTTTCTTTTACCATACTAAGGTTTGTCCTAGGTCTGCGGCCGAACATCATCTCTAAGGGAGAAATTCCAGTCGATTCATTAGGCGTACTCCTAAGTACATACATAAGCAGATCCAGGTCTTCATCCCAGTCTCGTCCAGTTTCACAAATGTACTTGCGCAGGAGGTTTTTAATGGTCTGGTGTACTCGTTCGAGGGCTCCATTAGTCTGAGGGTGATAAGCTGAAGCAAAAATATGAGAGATGTTTAACTGCTTTAAAGTTTGCTTAAACAAATCACTAGTGAAGTTTGTCCCCTGATCACACTGAAGCTCTTTTGGAAAACCAAAAATGGTGAATATTTGAAGAAGATTAACAATAATTGTTCTAGCAGATATGTTTTTTATAGGTACGGCTAAAGGAAATCTAGTAGTTGGACACAACAAGGTTAAAATGTACTCATTTTGTTTCTTAGTTTTGGGAAGTGGACCAACACAATCTATAATTACCTTTTCAAAAGGAGAATTAGGTACTGTAATAAGAACTAATGGTGCTGGAGGTATTTTCTGATTTGGTTTACCAGTTACCTGGCAGGGATGGCAAGATTCTATGTGGTGCTTTACATCAGCTTTCATACCAGGCCAGTAGTAATCGTCCAGCAAACGCTTATAGGTTTTGGAAATGCCTAGATGAGAGACTGCTGAATGAGCAAGATCCAATAAGGCTGCACGAAGATTAGAAGGAACTACAAGCTGGTAACTATCATGCCAGGAATTTTGTCCTGCAATCTTCAAAGGTCTATAACGTCTCATAAGGATGTTATTATCAAGATAAAAATATGGTAACTTAATTTCATCAACGTCATCTTTTACTTTATCAAAGTATTCTTTCAAACTATCATCAGACCTTTGATACTCTACAAATTCATCTGAGGGAATATCAACAAGATCAGCAAGGACTTTTTCACCTACGGTACTTGATCCACCTTACCTGTGTGTTCAGTGTTGCTAGAAGTTGAGGTTGTAGACCTGGTGACTACTTGGCAGGGAAGCTCTACCACCGGAGAAAACTCTTTGCAAGCTTTTTCGATCACTACTTCAGGCTGCGTAATGATAAGACTAGGAGTACCGTTAGTTTGAGCCAAGTCATTACCAAGTATCATGTCTATGTTCTTGCAAGGCAGGTCAGAATCCAACAAGCCGACATTAGTTGAACCTTTAAAATAAGGACAATCAAGAGAAATCTGTACAATAGGTAAAACCTTTTGACAAGTCAAATCTGACACAGTTACATACTGATCTGTTGGTTTAGCTAAATCTTTTAACTTTGAGCTAATGATAGTTTGAGAGGACCCTGTATCTCTCAAAATTTGCACGGGAATATCATTTATTTTACCAGGATATGTAAATGCTGTAAAGTCTGATAGAGGTTGAGCACAGTGAAGAGTAGTTTTATTTGCAGCATTCCCTGATTTGGGTCCTTGTGAAAAAGCATTAGGAGAAGCCTTACCATGAGATGCTTTGCATTTGGGACTAGGACAGTCTTTAATATGATGACCTTCTTTCTTACAAAAAGTACAAACCTGGGGGGAAGATGAAGGTGAGGACGAATGTGGTTTAAGTTTATGAATAAGATTGTAATCATCAGCTAATAGGGCAGCCCTTTTGCCATCTTTTTCTTGTGTTTCTCTAATAAACATTGCCACATTAGCTGGAATACGCCTCAGGAATTCTTCTAAAACTATTAAATTCTTTAATTGTTCTAAAGTAGTTATTTGTTCCTTGTCTATCCATTTATTAAACTGCTTCAACTTCAATGTGAAAAACTCTAGATAGGTTTGAGCTTAGTTCTTCAAAGTTTGTCTGAAGATTTGTCTATACCCTTCTGCTGTAACACTATAAGCATCTAATATGGCAGTTTTAAAGACTTCATAATCCCTTTCTTGGACAAGTTGTGCTGCCACATATGCAGCTCTTCCTTTGAAGGAGTTTCTGATTAAGAGAACATATTGGTCTCTTGGCCAGTTGAGAGACGTTGCAGTGTTTTCAAAAGTAATGAAAAAAAACATCAGGATCTTTTTCATCGAAGACAGGCAGGAGTTTGCGTGCTTTACTAAGGTCAAAAGCATCGGGTAGCTGTTTTTCTGCCAACCATTCTTCTATTCTTATGGCTGATAGTTCCTTTTCCAAGAGAACTTTTTCTTTACGTTCTATTTCAAGTCTTCTTTGCTCAGTTTCTACTGCGGCATTTGCAGCTTCAAGCCTTTTTTGTTCAGCCTCTACTGATACCTGCTGCAGTTCAAGTTGGAGTTTCAATTTCACTATCTCTGGGTCTTCAGTTATAGTAACAGTACGAGCAGCACCTCGTTCAAGTGTTAAAGGCCTTAAGGGAATAGCCTCTTCTTCAGTTATGTTACCACTATTCATCAGGAAATCTAATAACTTTCCCAATAGTTCAGCTTTCACCACAGCATGACCTACAGATATTCTAGCCCTTACAGCTATTTGGCGAAGCTGGTCCTTTTTAGCTTCCTGTAGTGTATTTAGGTGCTCCCTGGGTGCACCTAAAAATTTCTCAAGATCAAAAGGCATCTCTCAATACTGATAAAATGGAAAATATCACTGGAAATTATATTACTACTATACACAAGCTTTAAGACTTAAAAAAGTCAGGGCATTCATGGATTTATGGTGCGAAGGCACTCACAAACCAGAGGAATTTCCTTAATCCTTAAGTCCTACAATGTACAGAAATTTACTTAAATGAACAAGGCTTTAATAATCCATACCAATCAGAAAACTTGGTTCACCAATAATGCAAAACCACTAATAATCTTGAATAAAATATTTTTAATGAAGTAAATAATTGGAAGTACCAACAGTTACCTGAACAAGGAATAAACCTTTAAATATCCATCGAGGTGGAACGAAGTTCTTGACCACGTGGTCGTAACAATATCCAGCCGAAATCCTTGAAAGAGCGAAGGTCGTACCCTGAGTAAGAGGAGCAGAAGTTCCTAAGGAAGGAATCTTTCAATTCCTTATGATGAGGTTTTGAATGCCTCGAAGCACCTCGAGAAGTTGGGGCGACTATGAAGATATCGCTAAGCGATGGTAGTCAACAGAGTCGAGGGTTAAAAGAATGACGAATTCTAGGATGCCATTACCCTGCCTGCACGTCCTCCAAAATCTCGATGTATGCTTAAGATAACGTGTAGCATACACGACATTCTCTAGGTGAAAGTGTGAGCGCGCTGGAGAACACTATCCGGTGGTGGTCAGTTATAAACTAGCAAAATATAACTAATACACTACACTCATGTTGTCCATCATTTTAGAGAAACAAAATGAATTTCACAATCCGTCAAGATCGAACGTAAGCGTAACACATACGTAACTACATCCCGGACACAGGCCCCCAATTTGTCACAACTTCAGCTTTCCACTTGACTATTTCATAAATTCTCAGTAATGAGGGCAACACTTCATGTAGGTACAGTAGATATATTAGGAGAATGATCAAATTAAAGTTGAAATTAAACAAAGACTTTACTTATTTTAAATCACGTATAAATATATAACAATATAATAACAAATAATCACTCAATAAACACTAGAAACAAGTGAAGAATTAGCCACCGGATAACGAACTCAAAAGTATTAACTTGAAAGAGCTTGGAAGTAAACATTTCCAAGGATTACATACGTAAAAATAACAAAAGGTAATTTCATTCATGCTGTCCACTACGATCAGCAATCAATAGATGGCGCTAAAGTTATACACAATAATAGGTGTAATTAGAAATGCTAAATAATGATAGGAGGGTTATTATAATATATATATATATATATATATATATATATATATATATATATATATATATATATATGTATATATATATATATATATATATATATATATATATATATATATATATATATATATATATATATATATATATATATATATATATATACATATATATATATATATATATATATATATATATATATATATATATATATATATATATATATATATATATATATATATATATATATATATATATATATATATATATATATATATAAACCAGTGTGAAATTAAAGACCTTTTTTGAAGAGTGCAATAAGATAATGCCTAATTTTTAATAAGTGAGGGATATCGTATATTGCTGTCAAACCACTTTGGTCCCCATACACATGACTTTTTTGAATAGGTGCGTTTTCTTGCAGTATTTGAAATGCCTCTAATGGAGAAATAGCTCATACCCAGAGCTTGGTTTTAGGGTAGTGTTTTCTTACCAATGCTTCTGAATAAAGAATTCCTATAGCCATGCGTAATTATTTGCAGATTAAGAAAAGCCACCAGTGTATTCACATAAAATTTTTCGCCCTATTTCCCATTGATTCTTCATAATGTATTGCGAAAGGATTACAATTGAACAAAATTTTTCTAATAATTACACCAGCCTCAGTCGTTTCCATGTTATCTGGCGGTAGAGTGTTTTGCTCTAAGCATCCTTAGCAAATATGAATATCTCTCTCTCTCTCTCTCTCTCTCTCTCTCTCTCTCTCTCTCTCTCTCTCTCTCTCTCTCTCTCTCTCTCTCTCATGATGAAAACAGCTTATAAAGTGATTAATTATTACATTATATGCACGAAATAAAGGATTATTTTTATATATGCTGCATGATAGTTCATTGAAATATAATATGAAGAACATATCTGAATTGATTATAAATTTTTTATATCAAATTTAATGGTAAAATTTACCTTAAATGTTAAAAATGATCAACTACTAATATTTAATTTTACATGAAAAAATAAAAAATTTGACTTGAGAGATCTTTGATAAAAAAATAGTGGGCTTTTCATCGCTGTCGCATTAGTATAACCTAAGTTGAGTAATTCGGAAAGAAAACAAAAGGATAAGTCACTAAAAGCACGATATGGATTTTTCTTTTCGTGTACTATATAGATAACGGCATTTATTTTTTCAGCAATATATTTAAGTAGAAAAAGTTATAATTTACTTCAACTGTTTGGATTAGGCTGAAAGCAATCACGCTCACTGAATTATATTTTGACGAGCTGTAATGAGCAAAAGCAAATGTCCCACACACCAGATTTTACAACTCATGAATTCAAGACTTTAGTCATTTACAAAAGATGCATGGTAGTTTCGTATGGAAATAAATTGGTTGAAATGCGATTTTTCCACGGTATTCCTCCAATCGACTGAACAATAAAAATTAAGTTTTTATAAGGCTATGGTATAAAAGCAGGAATTTAAACATAAACCCTTTTAATAGCTCGTCTGTTATTTTTCTTATTCATATTAATATGTTTTACGATTTTATTTGTTTTTCATTTTCCTATTATGCATGCTTCTCTTTTTTTATTGAACTGCTCTCATAATTGATTCCCATGGAATTGTATAGTTCATATTTTCCTTCTAGATTTCTGAATTGCCTAATGAAAATATTATTAATAAAAATTACAATAATAATTATCACCATATAATCTCTTCCTACTCCTATTGACGCAAAGGGTTTCGTTTAGACTTTGCCAGTAGTCTCTATCTTGAGCTTTTAATTCAATACTTCCTCATGCATTATCTCCTACTTCACGCTTCAAAGTCTTCAGCTATGTAGGCATTAGGTCCAATCTCTCATGAGGAGGGCGAAGAGCATGCCAAAACCATATCCATCTACCCCTCATCCTGATCTCATCTAAATATGTACTTTAGTAATCTCTCTTTTAATTTCTTTTCTAATCCTGTCCTGCCATTCACTCTTCAAAATGCTGTAAGGGCTTTGTTCTCAAATCTACTAAATCTATTGTAGATGGTTACAATGTCATACCATGACTCATTTCCATAAGGTAACACTTATCTCAATAAATTGGTATATAGTTTGATTTTTATATGAAGTTTCAGGCGATTTCATTTCCAAATTTTACTTAACCTAGCCATTGTCTGATTTGCCTTTTTCAATCTTCCACTAATATCTAATTATAAACTCCCTGTATTAGAAATCATAGTTCCTAAATACTTTAATGATTCCATCTCCTTATTCCTTTATCCTTCTAATGACACATTATCTTCCATTGCATACCCCGTTCTCATCATCTCTGTCTTTTTTTCTATCTATTTTCAGCCAAACCTAGTGTAATATTTCAATGCATTCTGGTAAGCAAGCATTGCAAATTCTCTGATGTTCTTTTAACAATGACAGCATCATCAGCATACTCTAGATACGCTAAATTCCAATCACCAATAAAGCCCCTCCCTTCTCCACCCTCTCTGACTCTTCTACACATTACAGAATACACGAGGAGGATAAACAACATAGGTGACAACACATTCCCTTTGAGTACTCCGATGTTCACTGGAAATTCATTCAATAAGACTCCATAAACATTAACTTTTCACTTGTTATGCTCATGAAAATTTACATATTTAGGAAGAATTCCATAATAACGCAGGACTCTCCCAAAAATTGACCGGGGAACACTATCAAATGTCTTTTCTTTCATAATTCACAAATGCCATTAAAAGGGGATTTCTATATTTTACGTATTACTGTACAGCATGTTTAAACATTAAAGCAATGTCAGTGAAACTTCTACCTTTCCTAAACCCTGCTTGTTCATATCTCAGGTTTACATTAATATTTCTCGCCAGTCTCTTTACATTAAGCGTACCATATATTTTCATAACAACTGAAGTAAGTTTTATGCCTCTGCGATTATTGCAATCAATCAGGTATCCTCTTTTTGCTATTTCCTCTAAAACTCCTAACTCCTATTCATTAGGGTTTGCCTCTTCATGCCACATTCTTGTAAGTAGTCTGGGAGTCAATTTTATTCAGCCTGTATTATTTTGGCAGTTATTTCATTGTATTACCTGGCTTTCCATCACTATTTATTTTTATTTTAAGATAGCTTTGAATTGAAACACATCGAATTAATTTATGGGCATATACAGGCCCTTCATAAGCTTCAGATATATCAATAAAATTGTTCCTTTCAAATATCCTATTTATAACCTCACTTTAGTGTTCAATCCAACGTAGTTTTTCTTGGTTTTCTGTTGCTATAAAAGAACAATCTTTCTTTTTGATGGGTATATGATTCTTATTTTTTTTACAACAGTCGAGATTTCATTAATAATTCTATGAACAATTCTTACACAATAGCGACTTCCTTAATTCATAGCTTTGTCAGCCTCATAAGCTTTACTGTTTAAATATTCTCTCCAGTCATTCCTGGCTTTTCTTTTGACCAAACTTTCAATACTGGATTACTTAGCATGCTGAACCTTTTAATTTTCTTTACCTCCTCTAAATTTCCAAAAAATATTTTCTTTTTTCTATATTTCCGTTTTATAGTATCTCAAGTATCATTACATATGTATGACTTTCTCCTTCTAACTGCGTGTCCCTAGACTTCATTACCAACTGATTGATATATGTTCCTAATATCACAATAGTCATCATTTATTGTCTGTTCTGTCTCCTAATGTTTCTAAGACTGCAAATCGATTCCTACATTCAATTGCAAATGTTTCTCTGTACTCTTCTTCCAGATGATTAGCTGTATCAAACCTAGGTATTCTATCTGTCTTTCTATTGGGTACTTTTTTTAAAATTTCTGTGTGTCATTAAGGAGCTGGTGATCACTACCAATATCAGCCCCTTAATTGCTTCTTATATTTTTTCAGAGTCCCCCTTTTCTCGTTATTTATGACGATATAATCTCTCTGATTTTTTCAAATGCCACATGGTGAAGTACTTGCACACTTATGGGTGTTTTTTTGTTAAAAAAGGACTACAGTACATCCTAAAAGAAGCCCTTTAGCTGAACAGAAACTTATGAAATATGTTATATATATATATTTATATATATATATATATATATATATATATATATATATATATATATATATGAATACATATATATAAAGTATATATATATATATATATATATATATATATATATATATATATATATATATATATATATATATATATTTATATATATATATATATATATATATATATATATATATATATATATATATATATATATATATATATATATAAATGTATATGTATATATAAACACATACATACACACGTACATATATAAATAAATATGTATATATATAAATAAATAAATATATATATATATATATATATATATATATATATATATATATATATATATATATATATATATAGATATAGATATAGATATATATATATATATATATATATATATATATATATATATATATATATATATATATATATATATATAAATATAAATACGTATATATATAAATGTAAATATATATATAAAAACATGCATACATACGTACATATATATATATATATATATATATATATATATATATATATATATATATATATATATATATATATATATATATATATATAGATAGATAGATAGATATATATATATATATATATATATATATATATATATATATATATATATATATATATATATATATATATATATGTGTATATATATATATATATATATATATATATATATATATATATATATATATATATATATATATATATATATGTATATATATATATATATGTAAATGTATATGTATATATACACATATACATACATACATACATATATATATATATATATATATATATATATATATATATATATGTATATATAAATATACATATATATATATATATATATATATATATATATATATATATATATATATATATATATATATATATATATATATATATATATATAAATATATATAGTTGATAGACGGGTTCCTCCTGGGAATCGCAATTTAAGTAGGAATAAAATAGTCAATGCTGCTATCATCTTCTTTATTCGCGAGCTTTCGACATAGCTTATGTCATCTTCAGCCTATCTGCAATTATCATATGTAAAATTAATAAAATTAATAAAATCATCCTAAGTACATAGTTAGGAAGATACTCTTTCATGAACTTACCAACTAACTCTAAAATCAACCAATCATGGAACATAAAACCTTAAAAAAGGCTTGTTACACATCTAACTATATAACTATATAAAAGACTCAATAGCTACTATACCTAGTCACCCGCAGGAGACGATGACCACCCATCCAGACCAGCAACCCACAGACCAAACGGATCAATGGGTCACCGGTAACTGAAAAGGTAAGCCCTCATTCAAGCTGGGTTTTGTCTTAAATATGTACAAAGACTCCAAGATTCTCAGCTGGCTGACGCTTCTATGTCTGTCTGTAATTTTGAAATTTTCCTTAGAAATGGCATGACCAGATTTAAATGCATAGTCATAAATAGCTTAAATTGGTTTCTTATTTAAAATATATTGGTTCGTACCGATCTCCTACACTGTAGCTGTCTAGACGTGCTTCCAGTATAGCACTCATTAGAGAGTGTACATTGAAAAGTATAATTGACACTGGAACAAAAAGGAGTAGGTAGACTCTCCTTATATTTAAACAGTGAGCCAACTGAGAACTTATTAGTAAAAATTAGTTTTAAATCTATGTGGGGATAACATTTCCCTACAACTCTGTTCTTGTGGGGAAATGTTATCCCCATATGGGATTTAAAACTAATTTTTACTAAGAGCTTGTGAACGGCCGGGAGTCAAACCCTGGTCCGGCAAACTTGTAGAGACAGTTACTACCACTTGGCCAAGTTTTAGTCACTGTCATACACGCATATGCATTATATACGTATAGACATATACATACCGTATATGTATATCAGTATGTGTCCACATATATAAATGTCTATGCATATATTATGCATGTGTGTGTATGAATGCCTGTGTGTATACGGATATATATGTCTTTTTATATTTTTATATGTAGATATGTTTTATACATACATATAGTTTTGCTTATGTATTTATATAGATAAGGCTATCGTTATTCATATAAATAAACTGTATTTAAAGTCAAAACCGGAATTTACCGGTCACCAGAAATGACGCTTTTTGTCGGGTGTCTAATGAGGTTTGATCTCCGTCCACTAAATTCCTGATAACTGCCCAGGTAGCTGGTATGGGAGTGTTATTGTTTTATAAGCCTCTATATGTATGCTCCTACGTTTACTTTCCCAATAAAATGTAAAGAAACCTCTCTCAATAAGAGAGGAACTGTCAAAGCACCCTGAGGTTCAAACCCCAAGCTTTTATGACAAAGACCATAGCAGCAACATAAAGAACATTAGCCTATTATTATTATTATTATTATTATTATTAGTATTAGTAGTAAAAGTATTATTATTACTAGACAAGCTACAACCATAGTTGGAAAAGCAAGATGCTATAAGCCCAAGGGCTCCAACAGGGAAAAATAGAGCAGCGAGGAAAGGAAATAAGGAAATAAATAAATGATGAGAATAAATTAACAATATATCATTCTAAATACAGTAACAGCGTCAAAACAGGTATGCCCTATATAAACTATTAATAACGTCAAAAACAGATATGTCATATGTAAACAATAAAGACTCTTGTGAGCCTGGTCAACATAAAAACATTTGCACCATCTTTGAACTTTTGAAGTTCTACTGATTCAACTGCCCGATTAGGAAGATCATTCCACAACTTGGTAACAGCTGGAATAAAACTTCTAGAACACTGTTTAGTATTGAGCCTTATGATGGAGAAGGCCTGGCTATTAGAATTAACTGCCTGCCTAGTATTACGAACAGGATAGAATTGTTCAGGGAGATCTGAATGTAAAGGATGGTCAGAGTTATGAAAAATCTTATGAACATGCATAATGAACTTATTGAATGACGGTGCCAAAGATTAATATCTAGATCAGTAATAAGAAATATAATAGACCGTAAGTTTTTTTTTTTTTTTTCAACAAATTAAGATGAGAATCAGCAGCTCAACACCTGACAGGAGAACAATGCTCAAAACAAGGTAGAATGGAAAAATTAAAACACTTCTTCAGAAGAGATTGATCACTGAAAATCTTCCAAGACTTTGTCAATAAGCCAATTTCTTGTGCAATTGAAGAAGACACAGACCTAATGTGTTTCTTAAAAGTAAATTTGTTGTCGAGAATCACATTTAAAATTTTAAGAGATTAATACAAATTAAAAAAAAAAAAACATTATCCATTCTGAGATCCAGATGTTGAGGCGCTACCATCCTTGACCTACTTACTTTCATACTTTGAGTTTTGTTAGGATTCAATTTCATACCCAATAATTTGCACCATGCACTAATTTTAGCTAAATCTTTATTAAGGGATTCACCAACCCCAGATCTACATTCAGGGGATGGAATTGATGTAAAGAGAGTAAAATCATCTGCATATGCAACAAGCTTGTTTTCTAGGCCAACCCACATGTCACGTGTATATAGTATGAAAAGTAATGGGCCAAGAACACTACCCTGTGGAACACCGGATATCACATTCCTATACTTACTTTGGTGCCCATCGACAACAACTCTTTGAAATCTATTATTTAAAAAATCAATAATAATGCAAAGAAACGACCCACCCACTCCCAACTGTTTCAGTTTGAAAACAAAGGCCTCATGATTAACACGTTCAAAGGCAGCACTAAAATCAATGCCAATCATACGAACTTCCTGACCATAATCAAGGGATTTCTGTACAGCATTGGAGATTGTAAGAAGGGCATCATATGCTCCAAGGCCTTTACGAAAACCAAATTGCAAAATAGGGAGTAGATGATTACCTTCAGCAAACCTATTAAGACGTTTTACCAGAAGACGTTCAAAAACATTTGATAATATGGGAGTTATGTAAATTGTGCGGTAATCAGTGGGACTTGAGCTGCCACAAACACATTTACATATAGGAGTAACATTACCAATTCTCCAACTAGTGCTAAAAGCTCCTCTTCTTGCTAACTTGCGTAAAATAACAGATAACTTTGGTGCTAAGAAATCTGCTTTCTTTATAAAAAAACAAAGGAAAAATACGTTTGGGTCTACACCACCATAAGCATCAAGGTCCATCAAGAGAGCTTTAATCTCACGAGATCGAAAAGCTAAACTAGTTAGTTCAGCCACAGGAAAACAGGAATGAGGAAGTTCACGTTTTTCATTACTCTGTTTACTGTCAAAAACATCAGCCAAAAGGTTGCCTTTTCCTTTGGACAGTGAGTGACTGAGCCATATGGTTTAAGTAAAAGAGAAACTGTTGCAACTACACCAAAGAGTATAGCTTTAATGGTAGACCACCATTTATGTTCCTGAGTTGTACCAGAAAGGGTTTCTTTTATGGTTAAATTGTATTCCTTTTCAGTTGAGGCATAAACTCTCTGAGGAAAAGCTCGAAGCTGAGTATAGTTGTTCCGGGTCAAATCTGATCTGTTACCCTCCTAAAGGTGATAGGCCTCCTGCTTCTCCAAATAAGCACGTGTACAATCATAACTGAACCATGGTTTGTCCTTCACTTGGTACCTTAGCACACGAGAAGGGATAAGCCTATCAATTATGTTTACTAGATTCTCATTTAAAGGGAAAAGAAGAAGATCTACACTACTCTATAATAGTGACCAATTCAAGCACAAAATATCATGCAAAATCCAATTCCAGTCTGCTTGGGATTTCATATAAAATTTACAAGCTTATGAAATATCAGGGACAGGCTGCTTAGTCTTCACTACTAATGAAATCAAGGTATGATCAGATGTCCCGACTGGAGAACCAACCTTACTAATTATAACGCCAGGGGATTCAGTGTATACGAGGTCCAAGCAATTACCAGACCTGTGAGTAATTTCATTTAGGATTTGCTCACAGCCTGATTCAGAGGTAAAGTCTAAAGCTCTTAAGCCATGGCGATCAGTAGGAGAGATAGAACTTAACCACTCCCTATGGTGAGCATTAAAATCTCCAACAAAGACAAAAGAAACCTTTCTATCATCTTCTTGTATCTTAGCCATAATGGTATGAAGACAATCGAAGATAGAATCATCCATGTCTGGATTTCGGTAGATCGAACTCAAATAAAAGTTGTTATTCCTGCCAAAAACTTTTATTACCCGAATCTCATGACATCCACATTGATATCAGGACTTATGAGAAGCAGGGTACTCGGTCCTAATATACACCACTATTCCCCTGGCCCTAGGGATGGCATCCCGTTTCAACATAATCGGCTTCTTAAAACCAGCTATAAGGAGCTCAGCTGAGTGCCTCATATTAGAAACCAAATTTTTTGAGCACAAAAGAATATCATACTGTCTGGACGCAACTGTAAGGTCTTGGATATTTGCATGAATACCACGAATATTGCAATACAGAAGACAACATTGACGAAATATAGGACGTACTAGTACCGGATTTCGCTCAATGTCTCCAGACAGCATAAGAATTAATAGAAATAAAAAAGAGACATCATACTTAAAAACAAGATTAACAAGAATTATAACAAAAACAATATGTACAGAATTATAAATAAAGTAATTGGTGATACCCATAGACTATAGTAAAAAGTCGGAAAATCTGGTCAACATATAGGAGCCGATACACCATGCAAAGCTAAATACCCTCCCGGATAGCCAATTCAACTGAAGGGAGGACAGTAAGGATTGTTTTGAGAAGAAAATGAATCAGAAAAAAGTAAAAGACAACCTCTTGATAAACCACCAGGCATTCATGTCCCTTCTATTCAGCCTGCCCAACACACCATTTCAATAAAAGAAGAGGAAGAAAAAAAAATAACAATATGATAGAATAGTGTGCCCGAGTGTACACTCAAGCAAGAGAACTATAACCAAAGACAGTGGAAGACCATGGTACAGAGGCTATGGCACTACCCAAGACTAGAGAACAATGGTTTAATTTTGGAGTGTACTTCTTCTAGAAGAGCTGCTTACCATAGCTAAAGAGTCTCTTCTACCCTTACCAAAAGGAAAGTACACTGAACAAATTGCGGTACAGTAATTAACCCCTTGGGTGAAGAAGTGTTAAATATCTCATTGTTGTCAGGTGTATGAGGAAAGACGAGAATATGTAAAGAATAGGCCACACTATTCTGTGTAAGTGAAGGCAAAGAAAAAATAAGCCGTGACCACCGAAGATATACTGCAGCTAAGTCCAGACTCAGAGCATGGTGCACATCACATTCCACCTTGGAAGAAGCAAGTAGCAACCTACAGATACACCAACCCTCCAAGGGCAAAGGAAGATTGCACAATGGAGGACCTTAGAGATGCAGCTCAGGCAGCAATCAGCTTAGCAGAAACAACTGGGGCACAGATCTACTATACTGACGGGACGGTAGACCCTGGAACCCTAACTGCAGAAGCTGCAGTTTTCTCCAGAAACTTTACAGCCTGCTGGTGGACATCCAACAATGTCTCCACCATGCAGACAGACCTTGTTGCGATACAACAAGCACTAAAATACTCTATTGAAATAAGGAAGGACCAGTAGTCATACATACTGATTCACAAACCTCAATGCAAGCCTTGCAACAGGAAAAGAATAAAGAAAAGAAGTTCCTGCTCGCTGATATCATATCACTCCTATATCAGCACAATGAAAGATATAGACAAGTAACTCTAAATTGGATACCCAGTCACATCGGGATACCAGGGAATGAGAAGGCTGATGAACTAACCAAAAGCACCTGACACATCCAAAGTGTACAGGTGCACATACAGCCTGCACTGCAACAATTGAAAACAAAGTAAAGACACATCTCAAAGACAACCTAATCAAGGAACTACACAAGTGGATAGAGAATGGCTCTCCCTCTGCCACATGGTTCAAATGGGCCAGAGAGCTAGAACCTTCACCCATAGACAGATACATCCCAAGAAAACAGGCTGTTTGTATATACAGGCTCAAACTGGGATACAAGGCTAACTAGGAAATCCTGGATAACATTCAAAGACCGTGTGATCACTGTGATTTCACTCCAAAACAGACCCTCCTGCACTACTTACTAGAGTGTAGAGAAACAGCACAGCTGAGAGGTGATCTACAGGTAGACACCAACTCACCACAGGCCTGGCAAAATGCGGCGACACTGGGAAAGGCAATTGTTGAAAACATAGACAGATAAAAGCAATTGCTTTCAAGACTACCTCCACCAAGATAATGACCACAAAATTTGCATCTAAGTATCCCATCCCCTCACCGTAAGGCCCTATTCACATCATCTTCTGTATTTTGTAAACTTAACCTACTAATAAAAGCTTTCCCCAGGGACGCTTGGGAGTAAAGGGTTGGAAAACCCCACATGCAACCTTTCCCCTACTATTCAAAGGCCTTACACCCCCAAATTTTTAACTACCACTATCCATGAAATGATGGACCTGTATTACTACCACCATCATCCTTATTCTGTCCACAACTATGTCTACTACTAAAAACTTTTAAAATTTCCTCTTATGTGATAACCAACCTTATATATCTTTATCGGTTACCTAAGGGCCGACCAAGAGAATGGCCCGTGCCAACAAGAACTGTTGGCTTTAATCCACAAAGACAGACAACAACAACAACAACAACAACAACAACAACAACAACAACTTTGAATAAATCCGTCCCATAAAGAAGTATCTTGAAACTAGTCAGGACTTAATATCATATTTCGCATTTTCATTTAACATGTGGTTTTTCTGCAGATATATATATATATATATATATATATATATATATATATATATATATATATATATATATATATATATATATATATATATATATATATATATATATATATATATATATATATATATATATATATATATATATATTTCTTTCATTATGCCGCATCATTTCATTCCATTGTAATATAACATAAAATTTCAATAATTTAGCCATCTGTCAAATTTCAAAGCCAAAGACCCTAAGAGAAAAAAAAGCTATTACCGTAACTTTTTATGTAAATATTCTCACACTATATAGGAAAATAACGTTTCAAGCAATGATACACATTTTTTTTTCTAAATAAAAAGTATCACTTTACATCATTGTCGTTATATATAATACACTAAAGACATTACTCATCAAATCAAAATTGTTTACAATGAATATATCAACTAAATAAACTGCAATGGGTCATTTAGAGCTTTAAGTTTTACGATATATTTCTGTCTGTTTTAAGATAACAGTATAATTTGAGGAAAAATTCAATATTTCAGTTTCTCATATTTCCATGCATTCCACAAATATCTATGTTAATAAACTGAACAGAAATACATGGGTCTGTCTGTCTTTCTGTTTGTATCAGAATTTCTCTCAAACAGTGAAACGTTTGCACATGTTACTTTGGTTCCTTTGACTGGCCAGATGATAAGATATTGGATCCCTCTTTTCTCTTTGCGTACTTTTCTCATACAACTAAATAATTCTTCTTAACTTACGCCAAGGGGTAAAATACTGAAACGTAGTTGTACTGTGGGCAAAAGAGAATTTTTACCTATGGTAAGCAGCTCTTCATGGAAAAGTACACTACAAAACCAAACCATTGATCTCTTGTCTTGCCAAATGCTATAGCCTGTGAGCCATGGTTTTCCGTTGCCTTGGGTTAGAGTTCTCCTTCTTAGTGTTACGCATGAATACTACTCTATCGGTTTCCTTATTTCCTTTCTTCACTGGGCTATTTACCTTGTTTGAGCCCATGTAGTGCTCATAGCATTTTTTTTTACAAATATTGGTTGTAGTTATTATTTTAATAATAATAATAATAATAATAATAATAATAATAATAATAATAATAATAATAATAATAATTTTTATGTCAACAGTGATATTCTAAATTTTCAACTTTTCTTTTAACATAGACCATAGAGATTATATTTAGTGAGTGTTCGATGAGGTACGATCGACGGTGATATTTTCATTCAACTTTCACCGAAGCTGCACAGTGGTTCATACCGTAAGTGAAGACTTTACACACTTATATAATCAAAACAACCACTTTACGTGTTCCATTTGAGGGTGAATACAATCTGACTCCCATAATTCCACCCATTCCGGCTGATGTGGGATTTCCAGTCAAACGATTGCAATTTCCTGTGTATTTTGCATTAGCAATATTGGAAAATAAAAAGCAATGGCAATCACTAAATTATAAGACCTAGATTTGACTAGCAAGTATGTTTCGCATTAACAGCTTCATAAGATAATGTTGAGGGCGAAGAATCTCTCAATATTTTTCATAATCGCCAAGATTAATAAGATTAAAATATTGTATATAGCCAGTTACTAAAATGAATTTGCAACACCAGAACGAATAAAATCAATTATAAGATATAAAACTGGAATTGGTAACTATCCTGGGCAAGCCGGGTAATGGAGCTAGTATCCTATTAACCTTGAAAAGAGAGATCATATTGTTGGTTCCAATTGAAAATAATTTCTAATGAGAGGAATGTTCGTAATGTCTACCCAAGTTTCAAACTATATAAAAAAAACATTTTATATGCCATTTTGTCAATAGCTCTGTCACTAAATAATATACATATATATATATATATATATATATATATATATATATATATATATATATATATATATATATATATACATATATATATATATATATATATATATATATATATATATATATATATATATATATATATATATATATATATGTATATATATATATATATATATATATATATATATATATATATATATATATATATATATATATATATATATATATATATGTGTGTGTGTGTGTGTGTGTGTGTGTGTGTGTGTTAATCAGAATTATTCTCTCTCTCTCTCTCTCTCTCTCTCTCTCTCTCTATCTCTCTCTCTCTCTCTCTCTCTCTCTCTCCAGTTGCATTTGATTTTCGAACTGGACAAGGGAGGAAAAGGGCGCTCGTTTTCTAAAATCCAAAATGCCTCTGGGTTTGAAAATCCAATTAAAAACCCAATTATTAATCCTTTGATGCAGGTCACATCTACGTTTAGGGAAACAGGGAGATTAGAGGAAAAAATCAGTAACTGTCTGTGTTCAATGTTCCACTGAAAATATACCTCAAAACAATTACATAAAAGATAATAACAGACACACACTCACTCACAACACACACATATATCTCCATCTATGTCTATCTATCTATCTATCTATCTATCTATCTATCTATCTATCTATCTATCTATCTATATATATATATATATATATATATATATATATATATATATATATATATATATATATATATATATATATATATATATATTCTAGTCTTCGTCTATGTTCATATTATTTTACATATGCTCCTTATTGCCTTCAACAAAGTAACTCTCTCTTTTTTGTTCCACAAGTCAAGAGAATAGGGATATAGTATACAGCCTTGAACCCCTTTTGTCTTCCCAGCAGATTATAATCACTCATATCTGATATTATCCATAAAACATTTCTGATTGATTCACCTCATTCATTATCAAGAGAGAAAAAAAAAAACCCGTTAACACACTGTCCTTTTAAATTAATCTCATAAAATCTTAATGATAGATTGTCGTATTTCTGAATCAATAGATGAAAAATTTCAGTCTATAACTAAATGAATAAATGTCATATTGGATGTCACAGCGTGAAACATTACTGATTGATTACCCTCTTAAACCAAAAAGGAAATAAAGAGGTAAATGATCCTTTATACCCAAGGAAATTCTTCACTGTATTTGGTAAGACAAATGTAGCATTGTTATCCAAATCTAGATATTAGCAAGATAAAAGAAGTATTCGATATATGATGAATGAAAACAGTATTTTTTTTTTCGTTTGGGTCGCAGTTTCACTAACAATAGAGAAAAAGATGAAAATTATGATATTATTGTTCAAACAGTTTTGTTACCAGAATATCTTCCAATTTCATCTTATGATATATTTTCACTTTAGAAGTGTTAACCATTACAATGGTTTTCATTGAATATAATATGAGAGGAACGTCTGGAACTCACCATTCTGATTTTTTTTTCTTTTAATACTGTTTTGAAGCTGGGATTACATGATATCATCGCTTCCAGGGAATCTATATTGTATTCGTTCAATAAAGAAAATCATAATAATGAATACTATCGAAATACTGCTTTTTCCTCCGATGGATAGGTGATTTTTCTTACGAAAAAAGTGACATCATACAAGTCACTATTCCTGAAGTTTCATTTATTGTTCGATACTGTATAATATTTATAAAGAAAACATAAAATAAATGTAATTATATCAACCCCAAATTCATTGAGAGAGAGAGAGAGAGAGAGAGAGAGAGAGAGAGAGAGAGAGAGAGAGAGAGAGAGAGAGAGAGAGAGAGAGAGAGAGAGAGAATCCATTTGTTTTCAATTTACATTAAAAGATATAATGGTTCGACATTTATACTCATTTTCATGCATCCATTTACTTCGCTATTTCGTATTGCATCTTTATGCACTTTTTCTAATGAAAACGATATCATGCTCCCAACAGACTGCATCTGTATTTCTTTTTAAATACTATAGTTATCGCTAAACACTTTTGTCATGCTGTCGATATTCATAAATCATAGTATTTCGTAAAACATTGCGATACTTTACTATAGAATACTTCACAAGTCTGTTATATTCATCGGGCTGTGTCATCTTAATATTTAGATCCTCGACCAATTTGTTCATGTACTTCCATGCATTTTCTTTTCAATGCGTTTTTTCGTTACCATTTGAATAGATATTATACATATGGAGAAAAATATTTGCTACTTCGCTAATTCAATCCTTATCACAAGAGCTTTAAATTGGCTTGATATTTTACCGATGGCCTATGGTCAAATTGTAGTAAATATAATGTGGTTATTTTCTAGAATTATTACTTATACCTACATTTTCACAGCTAAACGTTCTTCGAGATACTTAAACCATGTCCTGTAGACTTCTTGCCACATATTTTTTCCAATTAATATGATCGTTGCGAAAATGATGTGTAGTTTAATGCCAACCAACATTAATACTTATAAAATTCTAGTTTAGATATTCATAAACTGGAATAATTTCAAGTTTTATGATAGAAATTATAGAAATAAAGCTGCATAAGACTTTATTTGCGGACCCGTCATTTACAATTTTTCGTGATTTTTGTTTCGGTGCAGATTTCAGAGATGGACTATATTTTATGCAGGTAAATGAAATACGGCACTTTAAATGCTTTATTTCTGAACTCAGCTGATGAATATATTGTCTTTGGTTCACACAAATGTCGAACAGTTCCGGGTTAGAATTATCAAATGAAGGCGTTTCAGGCGGCAACCTCTGGCTAGATTGCTTTTTTTGGGTGATAGCCAGAAGACAGTTGCTAAAATTGATGGCTGGAGCCAGGCTCTTGAGTGGAAAGGTCATCTATTGGGTGAAAATGAGAATGTTCAACGAATAAATGAATAGATAATAATTGAAAGGAACAAAATTCTAAAATGATGAAGAGCTAACCCAATCAGTCAGGGGAATAAGGAAGAAGCTTAGAAAATAAAAACTAAAAGTAAGAAAAACTTCAAGACACTAAAAACATCACTCAGCTGCGTGATTCTGTGATAAAAAGGGACTGTCAAAATTTTTTTTTAACATACTTTAACTTTAATATTTTGACCAACCCACGTTTATATCAATTACATTATTGAGCCTCCTTTGCATAGAATCTACAAGATTAAAACATATTTTCGGTCGACGGTGAATGCCTTCCCAAACATCGACTGCATGGGCTTCTATTGCTTCCTTTGTTGGCTCTTGTCTGATGTTCCAATCCTGAACTATTATACTCCATAAGTTTTTCATGTGGTTAATGTCACATTACTTAGTCGGCCAGTCCAAAAGCAACCTCTGGATGCAGACGATACCATTCTCTCACCCTCATACTTGTATTTATAGGACATCTGTCCTGGACAACCTGTAAGAAATCAGATTTAAAGTATTTGATAGATAATCAATCGGAAAAAAAAGTTAATGATTAAATAAGAAATTAAGTTGCTACAGGGGGAGATTATAGTGTCTAAAACCTGTCCTTTGTGCTTGTCCTCTCTGCCGTTATGGCTTGAAAGAGCAAAACAAACCAAATGATATATTAATAAAAAAACACCATCATAGGAGAGCCTCTCAAGAAATGTAAACATGTAATTCTTATTACCAGTTTTAGAATTTTATATTCTTTCCCTCTCGTAACCCTGAAAGTGTTTTCTCCCTTTCCTTTTCCCCTTCACTGCTTACTGCATCAAAAGTTAAACTTTGGTTTAAATATTAACTTGATAGTTTGGGGAGCTGGTATGGCCATTGCTCGAACACTTCAAACTAGGCTTCAAGGATAGATATATATTTCTCACTCGTTAAGCCTTCATCAATATGGAGTAACTCGCCCGGTCCAAACGGCTACATCCAGCCCCGCAAGGATGTGCTAACTCGACCACTTCTGGTTTCTACAATATTGTCTTTTTCAAAGCGAGGGTTACGAACTCTCCACCAATACCTGTTCCCCTGTTTCATATATAATTAGAGAAGACATTTAAAAAAAATAATTTATTATATGTTTGGAAGGTTTACGGGAAACATGAAAAAGAAAAAGCTGTTTATTGCCAACTAAAAGTATTTTTAGATATATTGTATAATCTATGAAGTTAAAAAAAATTATATCTGACTTATTTCCCCTTTTGATAAAAAATATAGAATATATAAAACTTCCTTGCATGTTGAACGTCATATTGGTATTTAAATTAGAAATTTTCAAATAAAAGTTATTTTCTTTGTTACTATACAATGTATAAATGGTCTGCTTTGCAAAGAGCACGAACAAAGCACACAGGAAATAACTTTAAAAACTTCGTAAAGTTTATGGAACGTAGTCTATATATAGAGTTTTTTAATGGTTGATTACAGGATGCATATCTTTGAGTGAAGTAATGGACATTTATGATCTCCCTGAAAGGTTAACTCAAAAGAGGAACTAAAATCAAGATACGGGAGGATTCCTGAATGTGGGGAATATTTGAAAACCTTACCTTATTCACTGAAGAAAACATTTTTCATCAGTGAAAATAGCACTTTGCCAAAATGTGGCATCCTCTACTGAATACTGTAGGGCAAATTCCATTCTATATTCTCTAGCAGTGAGGTTCAAAAATTCCTTCGTTGCTGGCACTTAACACTGAATGTTACGTGATTGGAGACGGTGGCTTGTTGTATGGGTACTGCACACAAGTTGAAGATCTCTTGTTATTTGAATGACCGAAGTAAATGTACTTGCTTGCGACGCTGCTATAATGACTTCGTCATCTTGAGGAGTGGTTACTTTCGGTCTTACAATACGGGCTCTGGTCTTTATGGTGCCTTCCTCTTGCCATCGTTTAATCCATTTATGGATGGTAGAGTGATGAAATTAGTGCTTGGCAAATTACATTGATGGGCAAATTACATTTCCATAGGGCATTAATCCTTGCACGATTAGTTAGGACTTCAGGAGAATTTACCCTTCGTTCAGCCATGATATCTGAAACTAGATTAACGACATATGAAAAAATGCAAGAGTAAAATGGAATAAAAAGTCTATCTAAATAACATGTCAAAAATTATGGTAAAATTTCATAAAATACATCATTCTTTGAACTGAATTGAAAATTCTAGCTCTAGCTTATTTACCAGTGAGCTAAAACGGTGTTGTATGGAATCTTGGTTCCTTACTCTCTCAATCCTCACAGGTAAACTTTGCTTCATCGTTGCTGATGGTCAGGCGAATAACTTTGTCTAATAGGTAGTCCGGAACGAGCTTAATGATTTAAGAAGTAATCCATGATAAAAGAACCGACATATTTAAAACTATCATGGTATTTTAAAGGAAAATCAAAACAGGTAATTTTTTTATAAAACAATGGTAAAATTTTATGAAACGGTGTGATGAGCATTGAACAAAAGGATTTAAGGCATGGAAATATCTTGTTAAAATTTTAACCTATGATATTTAGGAATGCTAAGTCTTGCAAATCATTCGTTATGCCCATGCAAATTGCGACTATACATTTGGGGCCTATTCATTTAATACAGGTCGCCAATTCTGTAATATAGAAGCGCAAGAAGTCAGCGTGATCTCCAAGCTAAGTAATTTCCTTAACATAGAGCTACTAGCATTTACACAATGATAATATACAGTCAAGGTATTACCCAAAGGATTCATTTTGTGCTTTTGTTATCTGCGCGTGTATTTTTTCTCCAGCAAAATAGAGGATTCATTATTGGCAAAAGAGCATGTCTTAATTTCATGACAATATTTTGGATAATTACGTAGGTCTGGGACTATGCAACATTTTTTTTATGATTTGTCAATAGAAAAAAAAAATCTCTAAGGTTTTGCTAGAATGTAATAGGAATCACATATACCTAGACTAACCGTGTTTTCTACTCGGCTAACTAAACTTTGTTTATATTGAATGTGCTATGCGGTCACCACTATAGTTAATATCTATTTTCGCTAAAAATCAACCTTGCTGTAATAAAAGCTACTTTATTCTACTGCTACTGCAAATTAAGTAATAATGAATTACATCAGAAACATTTACTAGAACAATAAAATTTATCACAAAAGATTTAGGTAACGATAAAAATAGAATATTTTACAAGCTGTAGAGAGAATTCTCATTTAACCTTTCTCTACACATTCTAACACAGAAATGACTTCCTATAATTGCTGGATTGATAGAGTACACTATTAATCCTGCTATAATCGTATCCCCCCAGCCAGTGTCGGAAAGGCGCAGGGAAGGGGTTAATTCTCATCTCCTACTGCCAACACTTTCCATGAAAGTATCTGCTGAGCACCATCCACGAAATGATATAATTGATAATATATATATATATATATATATATATATATATATATATATATATATATATATATATATATATATATATATATACATACATATATATATATATATATATATATATATATATATACATACATATATATATATATATATATATATATATATATATATATATATATATATATATATATATATATATATATATAGATAGATATATATATATATATATATATATATATATATATATATATATATATATATATATATATTCACACACACACACACACACACACACACATATATATATATATATATATATATATATATATATATATATATATATATATATATATATATATATATATATATATATATTATCAATTATATCATTTCGTGGATGGTGCTCAGCAGATACTTTCATGGAAAGTGTTGGCGGTAGGAGATGAGAATTAACCCCTTCCCTGCGCCTTTCCGACACTGGCTGGGGGGATACGATTATAGCAGGATTATTAGTGTACTCTATCAATCCTGCAATTATAGGAAGTCATTTCTGTGTTAGAATGTGTAGAGAAAGGTTAAATGAGAAATATGAAATGCAACTATATGAGTGTGTTCTGTGTCTTATAGTAGATAGTCGAGTTGTCAAATGATAACATAGAAAGAAATATGGCAACTAGGTATATAAGTGTTGTATTTATTCGCTGAGACTGAAGAAAGCTCCGCCCATTTCCTCGAAGTAGAAAGAATAGAAAGCCTTTATCTATTTTGTTACGGGGACAATAGAGACATCTGACGGAAGATATCCACTGAGTGTATTCTGACTTTTTATTCTAACTGTACACTGTTGAAACTTACCGAAAAAAACGAGAAAAAAAAATGTAATAAATGTTGTTAGACCTTCAATGTTTTGAAAACAGGTATATCGACGTTAAGAAGTGATATTACGGACAACCAACACAGAAAAGATAATACCAAAGTCGGACAAAAATTATGGTCGCCTCTATTTCACTAAAATTCGGTAAGGAACATTATATTTTTTTACAGAAAATATCAGATTAAAATTACGCTTATCAATATAAGTTTATGAAAGTTCCTTTTAATCATCCATGAGGTAGCTAGTTAAAAGGGTATTGATACTTACATCTCTCCCGGTTTCACACTATATTTTTAATGGGGAAAAAAAAATTCTTAGCAAGATTGCTATTGGCTTTATCAAAAAAGCAGATTTTTTTTTCTTTTTTTTTTTTTTTTTTAGAGAAATGTACATTTCTACAAAGAACCTTTGGTTTATAATGGCTTGTTCTATGATTCGTACTATTTTGCCATCTCCGACAGTTTGGGCTCAGACCCCGGTGGTTGACAGTCTTGTATGTAGCTAAAAGGTCTACGAAGTGTGCCCTAGGAATTTTTTTTTTTTTTTTTTTTGAAATCAATACTTGTTATACTTAGCCTAGTTTAGAACCTAAGTACACAATGGCTGGCCTGCTCGGAAGCCTGTTTGGTCCAGTGAAAATTGTCTTTCAAGCTTTGGAAACATGCGTGCTTTTATCATGGGTTCATATGAATTATATGTGTTGCATAACTTTTGGGAGTCCATGGGTTTTTACCAGGTTTTATCAAGGCTACTACCTGGACTCTTCTCCATATCTCTGATGTTCGATAGGTAGTTTCACATTTATTGAATAGGGCAAAGAATATTTTTTGTCCTCTCACGAATGTGTATGGTCATCTCTGAGGTAATTCCATCTATTCCAGCTGCCTTCCCAGTTTCAAGAAATTTAATTGCATCATTCAGTTCTTGCCTGATTTCTCTCAGACATGGCTCATTGTTAGTCATTCTTCATTTTCATTAGATATCCCCCCCCCCTTTTTTTTATTTGGTTTGACAATAAGTAAGAGTTTGTGAGCCACTTTATTGGGTGTGACTGCGGCTATTCCTTAGTGGCATTGATCATGAGAGTTGAGATTCTTAATGGTAGCCCCATATATTTTTGCTGTTATAATCAGAACTGATGTTGGTTATAGTTTCTTGTCAGCGTTAAGATCTTTCGTTGCTAATTGATTTAAAAAGATTTTATTTCAAGCTGAATTGTGCTTTGGCGAACAGTTCCTTGATTTGGTCATTATAGCCAGAGATGTAAGTATTTCTAGAGCCTCTACTGATGCTGTTTTTTATGTAGCCTTCTACAATAGTGATTTAAAAATATCGTACTGTTGAGGGCCCAGAGGGATGTTTGATACCTCTTCTTCTATATTACTTGAGTAATCTTCCCAATTTACTTTGCGATATTTAAATCTAGTGATTCTGTGATTGATCTCTCTGGGTCTAATTAGAGGATATATAACAATGGTCTTTGGCCTATCATGAGATTCAAGAATTTGATAAGATATGATCCTTTCAAAGTTTTGGTAGTGTTTTGCGGAGACCATAGCCATGTCTTGGTTATACCGTCTCCTATGAGAAGTTTTTGGAGGGATGCATCGTCTTTTGCATCATATAAAGTGCAAAAGTCCTGTGTTATGGCCCACTCCTCCACTGCCTATCCGTTTTGGTCATTCTGGTTATAGCCCCACATTACATTGTGGATGTTGAAGTCCCCTACAATAAGAACAACTTTATCAGCAGGATCATCTATTTGACGCCACGCAAAGAGGTTTTCTAGTTGTTTATATACTGGCATGATGTTTCTGTGTTCAGAGTCTACCTGAAGAATCTCAAGACCCTCGGCAGGGAAATCTCTTCTATTCTGGATATTGGACTTGTCCCGAGGAAATATTACACATCCCTGGGTTGGATTAGGTGAGGACCCAAAAGAACGTTCTCCTTATGTGTTCTATACAAGCTCCCATTTGGTTACCTTTTATACAAGTGACCAACTAGAGTGTTAGGATATGCGAGGACTCACACACGCAGATGATCTATGCATTGCCACAAAGAGTGTATCAAGAGCTTCCTCATCTCTTTCTTTATATCATAAAAAAAACACCTCAATGCAATCCCCAACACAGAAGTATGCATTTCACATTAACAATCACCTTGCTAGCCAGAACATATAGATCATATTGGAAAAGAGATAATTAAATATCGACGACTATCCAGAATATCTAGGTATTACTCTTCATAGAACTCTTAGAAAATTTACCATCACTATGTGGGCAGCAGATCCAAAAAGACTTAAACAAAAAGCTCCACCAGTCTGCTATTCAGGTACAGAATATTGTTCACCTGTGTGGTAAAGATCGTGCCATGCACTAAAGGTGAATCCAGAACCTCATAGAGCCAGTCAAATCATGGTACAATGAAGGCAAACACCCCTACCATCTCTTTATATTCTGGCCAGTAGTGCAAAACCTCAAATTCGAAGAGATGATATTACCAAGAATGAACGGGTCAAACATATAATTGATCCAAGGCATCCACTTCATTGACATCAGGCAACAGGATGGCGAATAAAATCAAGGAAAAGCTTCAGGGCCCTGAACATCTAAACTACGTCTCCTACAGATTTATGAATTGTAGGGTGAGTGACTGTAACTTAACCAATAAAGCACTATCTATTCCTAGTGAGAAACTACCTTGTGGAATGAGCCTTAAGAGGAAGGAGTGGAGCACTTTGAAAAGTGCAAGATCCAAGTTCTACAAAACAATAGGTAGGCCTCAGAAGTAAGGATATCTCACCGATGTTGATTAACCCTGTGCATGGTGAATTGCCTCACACCATGGTCCACATCCTCTCCAGCTGCTCACTGGAACCTGCATGTTCAGATATAGATCTAAAGGATCAAAAAGAAATTCATAAATAATCGATGATCTTTTTCTTAAATAGATCCTCTTCAAGAAAAAAAAAAGGGTTTTGCAAATCGATGAAATGAGCTCATTTAAGATATTTACATAGCAAAATTGAATTAATATTCCCAAATGTTCAATAGTTTCAGATATCATCTAATAAAAAAAAATATGCACTTATTTAAACGACCTTCCATCAAAAACTATCATCGCATAAACAGCAATCATTAGGTTTTCCAGAGAGCCGTCAATTACAGCAAACTTACGATAAAAGGACAAAAATCGAGAAAGTACAAGAAGTCAATAAATTTTTTCTGAAAGCTGTGATTCTGGTCCAAGAAACAATTAAGTTCTTTTTGAAGCAAGTAATCTCAAACCCCATAGTTCTCTCACTAGCCGAGAAGACGAGAAGACTTTCCATTCAGAAGCATTGGGAGTAATAAATGCATCTTATATTCTTAAATATATATTTTATGAGGGCGAATAACAATATGCTGATACACATTAGGTAAAGAATATCCTGACGGAGATTATTATTATTATTATTATTATTATTATTATTATTATTATTATTATTATTATTATTATTATTATTATTATTATCTAATTATTGTTATTGATATTATTATTATTATTATTATTATTATTATTATTATTATTATTATTATTATTATTATTATTAATACTATTATTATTATTTTTCTTTATTATTAATATCTTTATTATTATCATTATTATTATTATTATTATTATTATTATTATTATTATTATTATTATTATTACCAAGATGATAATAATGATAAAGGTCGTCTTGGCGGAGTGCATTATTATTATTATTATTATTATTATTATTATTATTATTATTATTATTATTATTATTATTATTATTATTATTATTATTATTTTGGGAGTAGACCCTCTTTTAAGCAGGTTTTATTAAAAGTGATTGCTGCCTCAGTGGCGTTAATCTTGTAATTAACTTTTTCTATTGTTCTTATTATCTTCTTCTCTTCATTTGGACAATCCGTCAGTAACTGGGAAAGGGACATATCAATAGGAAGGTGATGAAGACCATATCATTCACAATTTGTCTTTAATATATCACAACACATTATCTGTACTTTTACAATGTGTTGTGATATATTAAAGACAAATTGTGAATGATATGGTCTTCATCACCTTCCTATTGATATGTCCCTTTCCCAGTTACTGACGGATTGTCCAAATGAAGAGAAGAAGATAATAAGAACAATAGAAAAAGTTAATTACAAGATTAACGCCACTGAGGCAGCAATCACTTTTAATAAAACCTATTATTATTATTATTATTATCATAGAGATAGTAGGTTGGCCAGGGCACCAGCCAACCGATGAGATACTACTGTTATCGAATGATTGGGATTTTTGACTGACCAGACAATACTACATTGGATCCTTATCTCTAGTTACGGCCTACATGTACACAAAATAGTCTGGTCTATTCTTTACACATTCCTCTGTTCTCATATTCTGAGAACACTTAGATTCCCAAACAATTTTTCATCACTTAAGAGTTTAACTACTGCACTTGATTGTTCATTGGCTACTTTCCTTCTTGTAAGGGCAAAAGAGACTCTTTAGCTATGGTAAGCAGCTCTTCTAGGAGGACACTCTAAACTCAAACCATTGTTCTGTGGTCTTGTGTAGCGCAATTGCTTCTGTACCATGTGCTTCAACTCTCTTGGGTTAGAGTTCTCTTGCGCGGGGGTATATGGTGTATTAGCTCCGCCATGTTGACCCTTTTTTTTACCCTTTTACTTTTTTAACCCTGGATAGGTACGCTCCTCGGACACCCCTTTAAGGGTATACTCGGACGCGAACGACCCCGACGCTAAAAAAAAATTCTTGAAAAATCAGTTTTTGCAGTAACCTCCTTTTTTCTTTTGCCAAAAAAAACTTCAATGAATGCTTAAAACAACTGTAAAGATAAATACTACTCATCTGCAGAAAAACTATTTATTATAAATATTTTTAAAAATTAAGTAGAAAAAAAAAAGACCTGACATAAAAATTCATAAAAAAAAAGTTTATACATATATACACAAATCCTTTTGGGAATTGATTCTTGAATGATTAGGACGCATCTTGATGTATTTTGGATGAAGTCAGACCCATGGAGGTGAAGATCTGAAATGAGAAAAAAAGGGTAACTTTTTTTGGCCAAAAAAATTTGTCCAAATTTCATGAATTTTTTTGGGTACCCAAATGAAATAGGAAGTGGCTAATTTTTTTAGGGAATAAACATATGTTATCCTAAAATAGAAATATGTAAAAAAATCTTCATTATTTTGTAAATTACATTTATATCACTGGCCACATCTAAAGGTAATTTTTTGAGTACTTAGAAATTTCGTAAAAAAATACATATATTTAATATATAATATGATATTTATGCAGGTAAAAATATACCAAAATATCACAAATTCTATAGGGAACAAGAATATATATAGATAGGGCAGCTTACGCTTCGGATATGTCCACAAAATGGCCGCCAACCACACTGACTCAGACTCCCTAATCTGCCACTTGAAATGTAGGAAGGGTATGTCAATTTCAAGGTGTTATTTACTAATCTAATTATTATTGGATATGCATAAAAATTGTATGGTGGGTTGCTGGATAATTGTCGATTATTTTACGACTATAAAATTAAAATTCTGACCCAAAAAAAATTTTTTGAAGGGAAATAAAATCGAAAAAAAAAATGTAAAACAATATAATATTTTAGCTAAAAAAATTTGATGATATTCAATCAAAATGAAAGTAAACAAAATTTTTCGACAAATAAACATCTAGAGGAATCATTACTCTGTGATAGTTCCTTAGTACGTAGTAATTTTGAAAGAATTGGGAAAAAACGAAAAAATGGCAATCACCGGAAAATCGAACACATACCTATATATACGCCATATCTGGCTAAAAAAAAAATAGGCATGGGTAGCCAGATCATCTAGAAACACTTTCCAACACTATAAAAATATAAGTTTTGCGACACTACTTGCCAATTCCTTACGGTAACATGACTAAGCGAAAAAAATGCAAAACAAATAAAAAGGGGCACTCGCGGAAAAATGGCTAACATTCTAATATACGGCATTTCAGAAAAAAAAAATTCAGCCACGTGCTAGGCAAACCATCAAGGCACATTTTCCGACAAATAAACATCTAAATGAATCATTACTCTGTGATAGTTCCTTAGTACGTAGTAATTTTGAAAGAAATGGGAAAAAACGAAAAAATGGCAATCACAGGAAAATCGAACACATACCTATATATACGCCATATCTGGCTAAAAAAAAAAAAAGATAGGCATGGGTAGCCAGATCATCTAGAAAAACTTTCCAACACTAAAAAATTATAAGTTTTGCGACACTACTTGCCAATTCCTTGCGGTAACATGACTAAGCAAAAAAATGCAAAACAAATAAAAAGGGGCACTCGTGGAAAAATGGCCATTCTAATATACGGCATTTCAGAAAAAAAAATTTCAGCCACGTGCTAGGCAAACCATCAAGGCACATTTTCCGACAAATAAACATATAAATGAATCATTACTCTGTGATAGTTCCTTAGTACGTAGTAATTTTGAAAGAAATGGGAAAAAACGAAAAAATGGCAATCACAGGAAAATCGAACACATACTTATATATACGCCATATCTGGCTAAAAAAGAAATAGGCATGGGTAGCCAGATCATCTAGAAACACTTTCCAACACTATAAAAATATAAGTTTTGCGACACTACTTGCCAATTCCTTACGGTAACATGACTAAGCAAAAAAATGCAAAACAAATAAAAAGGGGCACTCGCGGAAAAATGCCCAACATTCTAATATACGGCATCTCAGATAAAAAAAAAAGACATGCACGTGTTAGCCCAACCATCAAGGCACACTTTCTAACACATAAACATGAAAAAAAATCAATAATATACGGCAATTCCTTACTACGTAGTAAATTTTTACAAATATTGAAAAAAAAACAGAAATTGGCAACCGCAGTTAAATACCCAATATACCAATAACTACGTCGTATCTGACAAAAACAAAATCACGCATGGGTAGCCAGATCATCTAGACACACTTTCCAATACTAAAAAAGCAAAAGTTTTACGACACTATTTCGCAATATCTTACGGAAAAATGACTTGGCAAAAAAATGAAAAAAAATGAAAAAGGGGTACTCGCGGTAAAATGCCCGACATTCTAATATACGGCATCTCAGATAAAAAAAAAGACATGCACGTGTTAGCCCAACCATCAAGGCACACTTTCTAACACATAAACATGGAAAAAAAATGAATAATATACGGCAATTCCTTACTACGTAGTAATTTTTACAAATATTGAAAAAAAACAGAAATTGGTAACCGCAGTTAAATACCCAATATACCAATAACTACGTCGTATCTGACAAAAACAAAGTCATGCATGGGTAGCCAGATCATCTAGACACACTTTCCAACACTAAACAAGCAAAAGTTTTACGACACTATTTGGCAATATCTTACGGAAAAATGACTTGGCAAAAAAATGAAAAAAAATGAAAAAGGGGCAATCGCGGTAAAATGGTTCTCGTGGTGATGAACGACATTTTAACTAAAATAAAAATCATGCACATGGTAGCCAAACAATCCACCAAGACTTTCCACAACTGATAACCTATACAAGTTGCACCATTCTACGACAATTTCATAATACGTAATAACTTTGATAATTATGCAAACTACCTTAGAAGGGTAAACTCGGTCGCGAACGACCCCGACTCGTCTCAGAAATCGGGGAAGGAGTACAGCTACAGCAATGCACATCTGGACACTACTAGAGCGTGTAGGGGAGACACCTCCTGCAGGTCGATCACCCACAAATTCAGTCACGGGGCTGAGTCACGTGAGAAAAACCTGTTTTTTTTTGACACTCGGGGTCGCGAACGACCCACCGTACCTATCCAGGGTTAAATAAGGTTTTATGAATGCGTTCATTTAGATTTCAGCAAATTGTTTTTGTTAATATTATCATTAATTTAGTTTTCAAATATGATGATTTTTTTTTTCATTATTTCTTATCCTAACCGAAGACATTGAGTGGAATCCGGGACCAATACGTCTCAAATTTTGTCAGTGTTGGCTAGTATATTGCAGTATTCTTGGTCTGCATGCATATATTCAAGACCACACAGTTGCGTCCAGACATTATGATATTCTTGTTTCTGATATGATACACTCATCTGAGCTCCTTATAACTGGTTTTAAAAAGTAATTATGACACTGACCAGGTGAGGGGAGGTGTATATCAGAATTGAGTGGCCTGCTTCTCGTATTTTCTTGCTATGAATGTATATGTCATGAGATTCAGGTGATAAAAGTATGTTGCGGGCATAACAACTTCTATTTGTGGTTGATCTATTGGAATCCTGACATGAATTGTTCTATCTTTGACTGTCTTAATAACATTATGGCCAAGGTAAAAGATGAGAGAAGGCTTCATTTGTTTTTGTTTGTGATTTCAATGTTCAACATAGTGAGGGATTGAGTTTTTGTTCTCCAACTGATTATTAATGCTTTAGAACTTTTTTCTTTTCCTCTGAATCAGTCTGTGAGCTCATCATAAGTAAAGCTGATATCAAGTGTGTTAACTGTTTCGACCTCATATACACTGGATCTCCTGACGTTATAGCAAGTGAGGTTGGCTCTCCAGTCGGGACATGTGATTGTACCTTGATTTCATTAGTAGGGAAGACAGAGCAGCCTGTTATGGATGTGTCATACTCATGTAAAATTTATATAAAATTTCGAATAGACCTGAAAGAATCTTGAGTGATATCTTGGGCTTGAACTGGTTTCAATTGCATAATAGTGTTGATCGTGTTGTTCCTTTAAATTGGAATTTAGTCAATATATTTGATAGGCATGTCCATTTACATGTGGTAAGGTACGGATTGAAAGACAAACCGTGGATGAATGATGATTGTTGACAGGATTATTTATAGAAGCAGGATGCCTATCTTCATTGGAAGGGCATCAGATCAGATTTGTTATAGAATAACTATACTCAGCTTAGAGCTTTTACTCAGAAAGGAAAAGGAATACAATTTAACCACACCTTTTTAATACAACCCAGTAATATGAGTGGTCAGGTACCAGTAAATCTGCACTCTTTGGTGGAGACGCAAAAGTTCCACCTTTATTTAAACCAGATCGTTGTGTCACTCATTGTCTAACGGAATGGCAACTCTATTGGCTGATGTGTTTGAAAGTAAGCAGAGTAATGTAAAACTTGATCTTCCTCATTCTTGTTTTCTGAGGATTAAATAACTAATCTAGCTTTTAGATCTCGTGAAATTAATGCTATTTTGAGGAACTTTTATGCTTATGGAGGTTTAGATCCAAAGGGTATTTTGCCTTTGTTTTTGTAGACTTCATATTTCTCAGCTCCAAGGATATCTGCTATTTTGCAGAAGTTAGCAACAAGAGGTTCTTTTAGCACTTGTTGGAGAATATAAAATATTACGCCATTATGTAACTGTGTTTGTGGTAGTTCAAATCCACCTGAATACCGTCTAATTTCCATACCTCCCATATTAACTGAAGTTTTTGAACGTCTACTGGAAAAAAAATGTGAATAGTTTTGCTGAAGACAATCCTCTGTTCCCTAATTGGATATCAGGCTTTCATAAAGGCCCTGGAGCATGTGATGCCCTTCTCACAATCTCCATTCCGTACAGAAATCGCTTGATCGTTGTCAGGAAGTTCATATGATTGGCATCGATTTCAGTGCTGCTGTCGATCATGTTAATCATAAGGCCCTTGTTTTCAAACTAGAGCAGTTCGGAGGAGGTGATTCTTTCCTTAGCATCATTATTGAATTTTTAGATAATAAATCAAACAAGGTTATTGATGATGGAGACTATAGTAGATTTAGGAATGCAATATTTTTGGTCCCCAGGGTAGTGTTCCTAGCCCATTACTTTCCACATTATATACGCATGGTGCAAATTATAGAGCAAGAAGTTGAACCCTAACATAATTCAAAGTATGTTTGGAA
>NC_090736.1:116502882-116505382 GCF_036898095.1 Palaemon carinicauda
CTGGAAATTTGTTTGATAGGACTCCACTAATATTAACATTGCACTTGCTATGTTCATTAACAGACCTAATTAAATTTACATATTTGAGAGCAACTCGATATTAACGCAGGACTCTACAATGTTGGCTGGTGCACACTATCAAAGGCTTTTTTATAGTTCACAAACGCCATCAAAAGTAGATTTCTATATTATACACATTGCTATACTACATCTCTTGAAAGGAAAGTTTGGTCAGTAAAACTTCTACATTCTCTAAACCCTTCTTGTTCATCTCTCAGCTTTACATTAATCTTCGTATCTAGTCTCTTTAGACATATGAATGTATTTTCCTGTGATTCTATTCTAGTGATTGTAATCAGTCAGATCTCTATCTTTCTTTTTCACCAACACTTGTAGCTCCCATTAAATATGTTTTCCCTCTTCAAACAATATTCTACCAAAAGTCCTATAAATATTATGGAGGTCACTTTATTTATAACCAATATCCTCTCAGTGGTCATTCCATCGTATCCCAGGGCTTTCTATCTCTTGATTTTTTAATGAAAGCAATGACTTAAAACAGACTTCATCTATTAATGGGCACATTAAGGTCATTCTCATCTTCAGGTATATGAATTTAATTATTACCTTCATATCTCCTATACACGATTCACTGGGGTGTTCCATCTAAGGTTGCTTTTTTTTATCTTCTGTTGTTATAACATATGCATCTCTCATTTTGATGGGTATATGCTTCTTCTTTGCCCCAATAGAGATTTCATTAGTAATTATAGCCACTCCCTGAATTCATAGCTTTGGCAGAAACTTCTGTTTTCCTGTCTAAATATTCTCTCCAGTCCTTCCTGGCCTTTCTTTTGATCTCACTATCAATGCTATAATTTTCTACATTAAATGTCTGCTTTTCTTGTCTTATAGTCTCTAAGACTGCAAATTAATTCCTACACTCAATTTAAAAAAAAAATTCTATGCTTATAATCAGAAAGCTTTCTTGTATCTAAACTAATAATTCTATATACATTTTTGTTGGGTGCCTTTACTTTTAATTTAAAGTTGGCAATGAGGAGTTTTTTATCATTACCAATATCTACACCTCTGTAGTTTCTTATATTTCTTCAAGTCCCCCTTCCCTCTTTATTAACTGGCAGGTTATCTAATTGATTTTTGAAACTGCTGTATGGTGATGTCCATGTATTTTTTGAGGATATCCTTGTGCTGGAAATAGTACCTCCAATAATAAGAATGTTTTTTGAACAAAGACTTATAAAATGTTCCCAACTTTAATTTGCAAATTCACCAAGACTATAGATAATCATCTCCTTCTCTATATTTTTATTATCCCTTCAAACTCTAGCATTGGAGTCACCGATCACAATTTCCATATCTATCTCTATGATCTCATATATCACACTGCAGCTCTTCATAGTATTTATCTTTCCTATCATCAGGGGAATCATTTGTTGGTGCATCGGTAATTATAATACGCATAGAACATGGTTTTGATTTAAACTTTGGAAGTTACAATAAACTATTTACAGCTCTCTATTCTGCCAATGCCTTTACTGTTCTTGGTGTCATCATCATTCCAACCCCTTCTCTTCAAACTCCATCTGATTTTCCTGAGTTGATATATGTATTGCCTTAGTCTAAAATTTCTTTACTAATTCCCTTACAACGTTTTTCAGTTAAGGCCAAGATATCAAGACTATATTTCATAAATTCATTCTACACTTGCTGCAACTTCCCTTTCTGATTCCTGGTCCTAATATTCTTTTTACCAATTATCTATTTTTCTATGGTATATATAAAGAGGGTGATTCTTAGCATCCCGCTACTCACGGCAGTGGGGGCCATTCTGTCATTTAAGCTTTCCATGAACTGACCAAATCCATGGATGATTTGTTGGCTAAATTCTTCAAAAGATAGCTAATTCCTTATGATGCACAGTGTCCTTCCTTCTAACTAAGGCAATTTACCTATGCTGGCCCATAGTAATTTTAGTAATATCATCCACCAGGCATCAGGAGTACCAGGCATCAGGAGTAAAAGAGAAAAGATATTATTATCATTATTATTATTATTATTATTATTATTATTATTATTATTATTATTATTATTATTATTATATATCGGGAGTAGACCCTCTTTGAAACAGATTTTATATAAAGTAATTGCTGGCGGAGTGGCATTAAATTTCTAATTACCATTTTCTATGATTATTATCTTTTTTCTCTCATTGCTATACTCTGCCAGTATCTGGGAAAGGGACTTATTTTCATGAAGAAGGTGATGGACCCCATATCATTAACAATTGTTCTTCAATATATCACTACATATTACGGAAGTAGAGATAATAAGTACAAAGTATGACTTTGCCGTAAAACAGTATCACAATGTCAGTTTGCACAAAGTAATGGTCACTTATGTATAACAAATTCAAAATTCGTTGATTTAAGTATAACAAATCTTTTGACTCAACTGGTTTCGAGCAGGGGGAAGGTTA
>NC_090736.1:116517882-116527882 GCF_036898095.1 Palaemon carinicauda
TTTTGGGTAGCTTAATATTAGTATTACATTTTCCAATGCACATTTTATCGCCTTGCATATGATTTAGTTTTACTGTTATATTTTCTGATTCTCCTATGGCTTCAAACACGTCAAAACATCGAGGATGACTCAACAAGGCCAATTCTTTCTGCTACGTGTGTGGGGACTTCACAACAGCGTCGAACCATCACTTCCCTCCTCAGAACTGCCTACTTTCACGATTTTTACTGTAAAATTGGTGATCAGGACAAGTCTTGGGCTCCACACATCTGTTGTAAAACCTGCTACAATGGACTAACTACATGGTTTAATGGCAAGAAAGTGGCTTTTAACTTTGCAGTCCCGATGGTTTGGAGAGAGCCACGAAGACACGCAGATGATTGTAATTTTTGTTTAACTAATATAACTGGTTTCAATGCATCTACTAGGAAAAAGATCAAATATCCCAACCACCCATCTGCTATGAGACCCGTCCCCATTCAGATGATCTTCCTCTATCCACACCTCCAGTAAATAAGGATCATCTTTCCTGATGAACATGGAGAAAGATTCCACCAAGACAATACGAAGATGGAGAACACCTATCAAGGCAAATGGAACCCCGGCATGATGGGAGACTTCTGCTGGATGCTCTTGCGTGACATCCCGGAGGCAAAATACACCAGATCTTCTAAGAAAACACACCTTTAACTGTCTGTGGTACTATGAATTGTGTATTGTGTCATCCAGATATATTGATTCAATCAGTGTTCTTTTTCTATCCTGTTTTATCTGTTTTAAGCTGCTGCAACTCTGGAAATGTGCACATATATTCTCTGTTCATACTAAAATGAGACTTTGTAAACAGAAAACTAGAGGTGATAAGAGCAAAACTACAGTATTTATAAATTTGAATTCAGCACACCAAAATTAGCACAAAACACCTATCCACATTTTTGCCTCAGACCATTTTTTTTTTGGGGGGGGGGTAAACTAGTATAATAATAATAATAATAATAACAATAATAATAATAATAATAATAATAATAATAATAATAATAATAATAATAATAATAATAAGAAGAAGAAAAAGAAGAAGAAGAAGAAATGAAAATAACCATAACGAGCTAGATGTATGCTTCGATACTGTGAAACCTCTGTTAACCAAGATTATGATTTAAGAAAATACAATTATTTTAATATATTTGCAATCTTATTTAGTGATATCTTATGCTTTTGTACTATGTATGTTTGAATGAATATCAACTAGATCGCTTGTACCTTTCATTTTTTGTGTTTGTTGAAGTAGGTTCCTTTTAGTATTGTGTTACTTGCTTTCGTTGAAATCCATTATTTTTTTTTTTTTTTTTTTTTTTTGAGAGCTGATATGAGTATCACATATTAATCACTAACAAGAATGTACAGTAATGAGACTATTGAGGATAAGGATGCGATTGAATTACTGCAAATGGAGTAGAGTTATTAATATCTGGCTCCGTATGGAACAGGGAACTCCATACTGATCAATTTTTATAGTCTAATGCTTTTTAGCCATTAAACATAATGATAACAATAGTATCAATAATATTAAAAGAAAACATGTGTTGTGATGACAAAAAACTTTTCTTTATTAATCAAATCATTAAAAAAAAAACATAAAGTTGGCGAAATTGAAGTCTTTCCGATTCTTGAAAAGGTTTTATTTCTTTTGAAAATCACATTCTCGAAAAAAGAGTTATTGATGTGCTGTAAGGCAACAGTCCAGATTTTAAGAACGCAGTTAGCTCTAATACGAAAAGCATGAACTTCTGCAAACTGGTTACATTTGGTTAACTGCGGCTACAGTTTATCTTGAATTTATTCCTCTCAGCCCTTATGTCAAAGTGTGGTTCATTGATAGCTGGATATTTCGGCTACATAAATAACTCATTATAAATAAAGGATTTTCATAGATTTCACAGGTGAAGAAAATGTACAAGCATGCACTAAACTAACTAACTAACTATATATATATATATATATATATATATATAAATATATATATATATATATATATATATATATTTATATATATATATATATATATATATATGTATATATATATATATACACGTGTAATGATCGATTCTTGAAGGCCTATTTTTCAGTTAAAAAAGTAAGGGTCGAACATTACACGAGATATATATTATAAAAAGTAAAAATTTCTGGCCTACCGGTAGGTAAGCGTAAGCTAGGCCTACGCGAACATTACCCTAGGCTATGCTACCTACCGGTAGGTAATCGTAGGCTATGCTTACACGTATATAAGGCTACCTACCAGTAGGTAAACATAGGCTAGGCCTATATATATACAGTAGTAACCATGTTCATTTAACACCACGCGTATTATTAGCATGGATTTTAATTCATAAACCATCATAAATAGTTTTTTTCCGCTACGAGTAATGACTCTACCATAACGCAGCAGGTATGAAGCTAGCATACAGTCGGGTTGCGTATGTTATAACGTGATATGGTTAATGAAAAAATTTGGCTCATTTTATTTTACTTGGTATGGTACATTAATTGATATTAATAATAATACAAATATATGTATATATATATATATATATATATATATACACATATATATATATATATATATATATATATATATATCCTGTATATGAAACTCTGGCCATAATAATAATCACAAGCTTACGGACCAAGCTTTCTCCTTTTCATATGCTGGACGTGAATCTATATACTTGGAGAGCACAATACTTACCCGTTTATAATTTGGGTAAAATCACGCTAGACATCTTGGCGTAATTATTTTAACACCCAAACAAACAGATGTGATTAAAAAAAAAAAACAAATTAACATGTGTAAAATCATAACCTATTTGGCCTACTTTTTGATAATAATAATAATAATCATCCTCATCCTCATCATCATCATCATCCTCAAACTCATCATCGTCTTGATCACTTCCTACTCCAATGGATAAAGGTTTTGCCAGGGCTAGGTCTTTGAACTATTCTAAACTCTTGTGGGGCCCATTTGAAACTTTTGGGTGGTGGAAATAGCGTGCCCGAACTATTTCCTTCTACCCCTTACCATGATCTCATCCACATAGGGTACGCCTATAGATACATTTCTAATCTTGTCTTGCCATTAATTCCCAATAATCTTCTGAGGGCTTTTTTTCTCAAATCTGAAAACCTTTGGATATTGTAACATTGTCATACCACGACTTATTTCCATACAATAACACAAATCTCACAGAACTAATACATAGAACCGGATTTTTATCTGTAATTTCAGGGAATTTGATATCCATATTCTACTTAACTTAGCCATTGTATGATTTTTTTTCTTTTCATCTTCCATAAAACTCCAATTCATAAGACCCTGTATTATAGTTCATAGTTTTTAGATATTCAAATGGTTCCATCTCATAATTTCTCCTCTTATTGATATTTCATTTTTCATTACATATTCCGTTTCCTCATTTCTGTCTTTCTTCTCTTTATCTTCATTCCATCCTCATGTGATATTTCATGCATTCAATTAAGCAAGCTTTGCAAGTCCTGAGATGTTCTGCTAATTATGACAGCGTCATCTGCATATATTAGATCAGCTAATATCCTGTTACCAATCCAGTCTAATTCTTCCTCATCATCCTTAACTCTTTTATGCATTACAAAATAATAATAATAATAATAATAATAATAATAATAATAATAATAATAATACCTCTTCTTGTTTTTTTTTTCTCTCTCTCTCTCTCTCTCTCTCTCTCTCTCTCTCTCTCTCTCTCTCTCTTATACATTTAATTTGTAGCGAAATAACTTTTGTTATAACTATTATCAGCACTTTGGGTTCTGGTTGCGTTAGTTTCATCAAACAGTTATGCTTTACTCAATTGTTGGCACCCCTCTTCTCTCTCTCTCTCTCTCTCTCTCTCTCTCTCTCTCTCTCTCTTTACACAATTATTTTGTTTCATTAGTATCATCTGACAGTTATTCCTTACTAAAGTGTTATCACTTGACTAAAATCAATTTGGTCTCATTACAAAATTCAATCAAGAAGGCTTTGTGCTTTGTGAGCTCTCACAGAGAAATTGCCTCCTAGCCTGTGGAATATATTTTTTTTTATTTTCTTTTACTTGATTCTAGATTCTTTGTATATTCTATATAACTGCGAAAGACAGTATCTAAATATGGCGCAGGATAGCTATTTCACTATTTCTTATTCATTTGTACAAACGAGTGATTAGATGATAACTGAGAGGCCAGGTGAATGCAACTAAACTTCATCAAACAATCATATAGCTTTTAAAGAACTAGTTATGATCAACAACATCATGAAAATTCAAATATGAAAAAGCTTTTGCTAAAGGGTAAGCGAGTGCCCACAAAGAATACCATATATGTAAAATAGAGCACCCTGCTCTAGAGGGAAGTAATGTAGGCAGTCCATGGAAACCAAGTCTTCTTTGCTACGACTGTTGATGCAGAAAGCCTCTTGCGTACAATGGATCATGGGATAAAGTCCTTGTAAGGGGGCTTTAGGATTAGCTTGCTATTGTCTTTGCGCATGAAAAAAGGGATTGCATAAGGCAGATCTGTCGGTATTTGTTTCTTAGGTGGTGCTTGTAATTCCGGCGGCATGGAGTAAATTTTTCCATAACGTGACTTAGGCGCTGAATTTTTTCGGAGGAGGTTTTAGAAGGTATAAATAGGCAGGGACGACCAACAGGTCACAATATTACCATTTAAGCTGCCGATAGGTCCAGGACGTATTTAGGAGTCGTCCTTAGTCCAAAGAGAACTAGGAAATCTCGATAATCTAGTTAGAGTCCTTGCGACCAGGCATCAAAGCTGCTTCAAATGTGCGATGAAAACTTTCAACCATTCTGTTTGCAGCAGGGTTTTAGGCAGTTATCTGATGCAGTTTAATTCCCAGTATATTCAATAATGAGGTCCACAATTGAGAGGTGAAAGTCGTATCCCTATCAAAAGTAATATGTTTAGGGATACTAACTCCTGCGATCCACCATAGGAGTAAGGCCGATGTACATAAGGCTGAAGTTACAGGGAATAGCTTCAGGCTAAGGAGAGGATCGGTCTATGGCAATATACAGGTAACGATGTCCTCGTGATGATGGTAGAGGACATGCCATAGATGCCAACTCCTTAATCAATGTGCCGATGTACTTTTTATGTTTGGCATGAGGTACAGGCAAGGACAAGGAGCCAATCTTTACTGCCCAAAGTAATGCCATGGCAAATGAGCTTCAAATACAGTAGCTGTGCAATAGGATGGCGTGAGGTATGTGAAAAGCCATGAATAAAATTGAACATATGTCAGCACAGAAAACAGGTATCCATGGTCTAGGTATAGAAGTATTGACATAACTAAGGAGGGTGGCCTTCGAGTCAGCGAGAGGGACGTCTTCCCAATAGAGAAAGTTGAAGGATGTCCTACATGCTTGGAACTCGATATCTTTTGGGTGGGCTTTTACAAAGACGGTATAATCCAATCCAAGGTGAATGGCGGCCCATGGATTTTTTTTTTTACAGGGTATCTGCAAGTGGATTCTTTTTCCTAGAGAGGCGTTGAAGAGTACAGTTGTATTGAGCCACTTCCCAGAGATGTCAAAGTTAACAAGCAGACCATATGTCAGGCAGTCAAGTAAAGGCGTGTACCAGAGGCATGTGGTCCATGCGAATAACGAGTTGTGTGCTTTTCAAGAATTGGCGAAAATGATTGACAGACAAATAAACCGACAGCAATTCACAGTTGGATGTAGAGTAGCCAGATTATGCATTAAAAAGTTTTCTACTGAGAAAGGCCAATAGGCAGGGAAAGACTTTGATCACCTGTTAAAGAACTGACCCAATGGCAATCACTGGCGTCAGTAGAGAAAAAAAGGTGCATGTGGCACGGAAAAAGTGAGAGAACCAGCAGGAGATAGATCATTCTTTGCGTTGCAAAAGGCCGATTCTTGACGGGGACCCAAATTATGGTCTTTTTCGTTGCTCTTAAGGGGAGCTTAGAAGAGGGCAAGAGTGGCAGTGATTGCTAGCAGGAAACTGTTATAATAATTATCATGCCCAAGAGCTCTTGCATTTCTTTGATGGGCGTGGACGCGGGGAAGTTCTGAATTGCTGCTACTTTCTCAAGGAAGGGGTTGACTCCTTCAAGAGGGATGCGGTGCTCTAAAAAGGATACTCAATTGAAACCTAATGTGCATTTGTCGTACCAGACTAAGAGGTTGATCTGATATAAGCAGTCGAGCACGATGCGTAGGTGACAGATGTGTTCCTCTTTGAAGGAGGAGAACACAAGTTTGTCATCAACATAACATACCCAGAAAGAGGAGTCTCCTAAGATGCCATTCATATATGTTGAAAAGTAGCCACAGCAGTAAGAAGAACAAAACAGAAGTAATTTAAGGTGTCGGTTCCAAATGGACTAGTGATCGCTGTCTTGGGAATATCTTCTGGGTTCATGAGCACCTGATAGTACCCCTTCAGGAGGTTGAGCGTGGAGAAAACTTTTACTTTGTGCAAGTAGGAGGTCATGTTTCCTCCAGCTATCTTTGGGAGGGGGTAGTAATTTGGTATTGTCCGAATGTTCAGGCACCTTTAATTCCCATACGGACACAAAGAGCCATCTTTCTTCAGAACGATGTTTATGGCTGACAGCTAGTGGCATAAGGCCTTTATGGCGAAAGCTAGGTTCATCATTCTCAATAAACGTTTGTTTAGCAATGGCCAAACAATCTGGTTCCAGACACCTTAATCTGGCGAATACTGGGGGGACTTTTCGTGTTGATAAGGTGATGAATACCGAGTTTGGAAGCAACCGTGTGCGTTTGATAAGGTTCTGTAGTCAAAAGTTCCTGTTACAAAGTGGGGAGGCTGGCTTAGGCATCTGTTGGTGCAGTGGTGAAGAGAGGGATATGGGATAGGACTAGCTGGAGAGGTGTTGACAAGTAAGATTCAGCGTCCAAAAATCATCGACAAGAAACATTGATCAAGTGTCTGTAATTTGAGAGTAAATCCAAGCCAAGGATCAGCATTGTAACGTCAGCAACAAGAAATAATCAGTGATATCTGACATATCCAAACGATAATTTGAAGTTCTCATAACTATGGGTAAGGATGTCAGATCTGTTGGCTGCTACCAGGGTGAGGTCCTAGCGACTGGCCTTAAAAGAAGAGAAAGGCAATCACCAGTGTCTACCATAAATTTCACGACAGTACTTGCATCATGTAGAAAGAAAAGATTACCGACAGGGGAGGCCACCACCCCAAGCGAGGGCCTACTTACACGTTTTTCTGTAATTGACAACTGTTCGAATATTTCTTCGTAGCATACCTAAATCTGGAGTGGTAGTAGCATAACTGCGGCTTATGGGCGGCCGTAAGTGGCTGTACAGTAGAGATAGTTGGTTGTCGAGCGAAGGAGGGGGAAGTGATCGGCAATTTTGTCGCCAGTCCCGCATGTCCCGTGGTGGGCATCGGTGTCCTACCGCATTTATATGAGCTTCTGTCAATGCTGAACAGTTGTCCACTGCCAGGATAGGAGTCATTGATGGAGGCGTTGAAAATGTTGAAGTGGCTGTCCATAAGGGCGTTACTTTGATTACAAGACCTTCATGGCCAAAATGTCTACACTGGGGGGATGGCAGAGCATTAGGGTTCGGGAAGACACCATACCTAAAAGCAAAAAGTAGATTCAATTAACAAGGAGAGTCGTTTATGGCAGGCTGCAAGTAAGTAATTTTCCTGAGGTCAAGCAAAGCCTTTTAGTTCCCTAATGGTTGGTGAGTTAGCTGTAAAAGTTTCACTATTTAGGCGGGTGAGGGTGGAGAATACTGTTCCGGTAAGTATGATTTGAGGGCATTGTGCGTTATTGGAGGGTCTCTTTGCGCGCACAGCCAATCGGAGGTTTCCCGGATAGTGTCCTCGGGGATTATTACAATAACATAATCTGCTATGATGCTTGATTGAGTCACGCACTTGATGCAAACCTGGACTTTAGTACAGTGGAACCAGGCAAATGCTTCTCTGCTGTTGAAGGGCTGTAGTATAATTTGGGCAAAGTTTGCGATGGTTACAGGTTTGGTGGGCAGCATCAACAAACATTAAGACACAGTAGAGACAAGTCATGGAGGAGGGAGTGGCCACTCCACTGGTCAACAATTCCCTAGCGAGCCATTAGCTGATCCCTGATATATGATATGAGGGCCACCAAACTTTTTTTAAGCAATAATCGATATTTTTATACAGCAACTTGCAAGGTCAAAAATATTAACACATAAAAAAACTTTTGCTATTATGCAAGCAAAAGATGGTCTATTGATAGTGCAGGAAACAGCTGATGCTACTATAAAAAACCAAGACCGTTACATTGTAAGATCGTGTATGAAACGCGTAAGGTACTCATTGAGCAACAGGATCTAAAAATATTTAGCTTTTCAAAATAGACAGAATGACAAACAGGCATAGTGCCACGAGTGAGTTGAAACTGTGCTGGGAACCGTGTTGGTTAGATTCACTGTTCACAAAAAAAAAAAAAAAAAAAAAAAAAATACTCCCTCTTTCGTTTACATTCACTCTCAAGATATATCCTAAAGAGGGAGGAGAGACAGGTTAAGCAAGCATTTTGTCAGTATCTCCTTATAATCTACTTGACTATATATTTGTTTTCAATACTACTTCAATTTTAATTCCAACCCCACCCCCTTTTTTTAAATATTTCAAAACTTGAAGATTTACAAGGGAAATCATATTACTGAAAACAAAGGACTACCACGGATTCTAACACCCCAAAAAACATAAAGATCAAGAGACACTTACAATATGCTTTTTGACGTCCCGGTCTCAGGTTCATATCTATATAGATAATCATGGGTATTAGCAATTAGGATTGGCCTTGAAAATCACCCTTAAATTGTCATTACAAATAGCAATGATGATATGGCAATAATAATGCCCTGCTAAAAACCTTTCCCACAAAAATATGAGAACATGTCCACAAGTATATATAAGACTATTTGCATAACTAATTTTAGAGATAACCGTTAATATACGATGTCAATAATTACACACACATATAAAAACACAAACGCACACACGCACACACTTAAGTATATATATATATATATATATATGTGTGTGTGTGTGTGTGTGTGTGTGAGCGTGTGGGATTTTTATATATATATATATATATATACACGCACTCATATATATATATATATATATATAGTAGGTAGTAGGTTGGCCAGGGCACCAGCCATCTGTTGAGATACTACCTCCAGAGAGATATGGGGTCCTTTGACTGGCCAGAATCCGTAATTCTGGTTGCGGTTTATTTTCCCTTTGCCTACACATACACCGAATAGTCTGGCCTATTCTTCACATACTCCCCTCTGTCCTAATAGAGCAAAAAACACTGTGATCGCAATAAACAATTCTTCTTCTCTTAAGGAGCTAACTACTCAACTGTAAATTATCAGTGACCACTTTCCTCTTGGTAACGGTAGAAAAGACTCTTTACCTATGATAAGCAGCTCTTCTAGGAGAAGGACACTTCAAACTCAAACCATTGTTCTCTAGAATTAGGTATTGCCATAGCCTCTGTACCATGGTCTTCCAGTGTCTTGGCTTTTAGTTCTCTTGCTTGAGGGTACAATCGTACACACTATTCTATCTTATTTCTCTTACTCTTCTTTTTTTTATAGTGTATAGTAGAAATATCTTTTTTAATGTTACTTCTGTTAAAGTATTCAAAATTCTCCTCGTTTACTTTCCTCACTGGGCTATTTTCCCTGTTGAAGTCCCTGGGCTTGTACCATCCTAATTTTCCAACTAGGATTGTAGCCTAGCAACTAATATATATATATATATATATATATACATATAAATATATATATATATATATATATATTTATATATAAATTTATATATGTATATATATATATATATATATATACATATAAATATATATATATATATATATATA
>NC_090736.1:116540382-116555382 GCF_036898095.1 Palaemon carinicauda
TTTAGCTAAAATATTATATTGTTTTACATTTTTTTTTTCGATTTTATTTCCCTTCAAAAAATTTTTTTGGGGTCAGAATTTTAATTTTATAGTCGTAAAATAATCGACAATTATCCAGCAACCCACCATACAATTTTTATGCATATCCAATAATAATTAGATTAGTAAATAACACCTAGAAATTGACATACCCTTCCTACATTTCAAGTGGCAGAGTAGGGAGTCTGAGTCAGTGTGGTTGGCGGCCATTTTGTGGACATATCCGAAGCGTAAGCTGCCCTATCTATATATATTCTTGTTCCCTATAGAATTTGTGATATTTTGGTATATTTTTACCTGCATAAATATCATATTATATATTAAATATATGTATGTTTTTACGAAATTTCTGAGTACTCAAAAAATTACCTTTAGATATGGCCCCTGATATAAATGTAATTTACAAAATAATGAAGATTTTTTTACATATTTCTATTTTAGGATAACATATGTTTATTCCCTAAAAAAATTAGCCACTTCCTATTTCATTTGGGTACCCAAAAAAATTCATGAAATTTGGACAAATTTTTTTGGCCAAAAAAAGTTACCGTTTTTTTCTCATTTCAGATCTTCACCTCCATTGGTCTGACTTCATCCAAAATACATCAAGATGTGTCCTAAACATTCAAGAATCAATTCCTAAAAGGATTTGTGTATATATGTATAAACTTTTTTTTATGAATTTTTATGTCAGGTCTTTTTTTTCTACTTAATTTTTTAAAATATTTATAATAAATAGTTTTTCTGCAGATGAGTAGTATTTATTTTTACAGTTGTTTTAAGCATTCATTGTAGTTTTTTTTTGGCAAAAGAAAAAAGGAGGTTACTGCAAAAACTGATTTTTCAAGAATTTTTTTTGGCGTCGGGGTCGTTCGCGTCCGAGTATACCCTTAAAGGGGTGTCCGAGGAGCGTACCTATCCAGGGTTAAAAATATAACAAATAATATCAAAATTGAGAAGCCCTTTGTTTTTTCATATCCAAAGACCATAGGAAGCGCCCTTATTAATGTTTATCAAAATAAAAGAGATATACAATCCGGCGTTTATAAAATACCATGTGGGGATTGTGAAAAAGTCTACGTTGGGCAAACAGGCCGTTCGCTATCTCAAAGATTATCCGAACACAAAAGATCTGTTAGATATGGCTATGAAAACTCGGGGATTTTTGTTCACCTTAGGGATTTAGGGCACCACATTAACTGGAGTGAGTCGTCTTTGCTTTTTAAGAGTACCTGTCCGTACAGAAGGAAAATCCTGGAATCAGCCATCATAAATCAATCAAACACAATGAACCTATCTGGGGGACAATGGAAAGCTGACACAGTGGACAAAACTCTTCTCAACCCTATCATTAAGAAGATAATCCACGGAGACCGACCACCAGACATGCATCAGAGGTCAAGACTTCCTCCGAGTGGCTCAACAATAAGAAGATGCACCTGGATGTAATTAAATTTGGCTAATCCATCCAGCAATTAAAACAACTATAGAACAATTGAACACACCCTTTTGCTTTCATATATAAACCATACCTCTCCACTGTATTCCTCATTTTTACTTTACATCCTGAAGAGGGTCGATGTTTATTGACCGAAATATAGTGTGATTTATTTATATTTCCTGTGTTTCTTTTATGGGCCTTTTTTAAAAAAAAAACACACACACACATATATATATATATATATGCTGTGTATATATATATATATATATGCTGTGTATATATATATATATATATGCTGTGTATATATATATATATATATATGTATATATATATATATATATACATATATATATATATATATACACACACAGCATATATATATATACATATATATATACACAGCATATATATATATATATATATATGTATATATATATATACACAGCATATATATATATATATATACATATATATATATATATATAGAAATATATATATATGTATAAATATATATATATATATATATATACAGTATGTATATATATATATATATATAAATATATATATATATATATATATATACATATATATATATATTAACTGTGAACACTTTAAATTAAATTAGAGCCAACATATTGCTGAGTGTTTGGCATTTGTAGATGTATTAAATATAGAAGAAATATATTAATAAAACAAACCAACATATTAATAAAAAATCTTGAAAGAAACCGAGCTATAATGAAGAGTACCTACACTGATAAATTAATTGTCTTTCTCGGACTAATATCCCCTCACCTTAATTACTGAAATATATATTTTTTAGAAACCAAGCCTCGAGGATATCCATGTTTATGAAATATTCTATCCTGGGTCAACACATGCCACGCTTTTGTTAAAGCTTATCATGAGGCCCAGATTGGAACAGAAATTTTCACTAGAATCTTCTTTAACATGATTGAATCATGCGTTTTCGAGGAAACCAGTGAAGATGCTGAATTAAGGGGAAAAAAAAAATCCATATATCGAAAAGAGGATTTTCCATTGTTTCTAGCTCTACCCACACAAGGTCACATAAACTTCAGAAAGAGACGTTGCATAAGAGATAGAACAGGAGGTGGACATAAGAAAAACTATGAAGGAACCAAGTAGGAACCACTTCATGACGAGATAAGGACAAGAGAAGACCAAAAGAGTTACCGAACCAGTTTTCGACCTTAGCTTCAGACGAAAAACGTCTATCTAAAAATAAATCTTGTTATGGCTGAGAGGAAGAGACGAATTGAAGAAGCCAGCCCTGCCTGCATATCTTTAAATATCACAACTTTATTTCTGCAGAGGAATCCTGATTTCACATTTTGATGTCACTCATTTTATGACGTCTTCAATTCCAAATTAATCGTGCCAGTTTTTGCAGAACCTTAGGCACTCTTGGCGACGTTCTGAAGCCTCAAACCTCCATGCCAGTATAATTTTAGCAGTGCTGCAGAAGATTATTCAACATTCCATATCAGTAATATAATAATATACTCACTTTCCCCTTTTTCTAATAAAACTTTGATTGATTTGATTTTCCAGTTATAGATAACCAAAGACCCTAAACATTATTTTTTTTTTTTGTAAATAACTGTGAAAAAAACATGTTATGTGTTTTTGTGGGTGTTTGTTTTCATAATCATTCCCCACCTCTGAATAGGTGTTGTCGGAATATTATTATTTAGAGATTAAGAGACTCTGTAATGATTCCAGGGCTATAAGTGTTCTCTTCTGGAATCATCTATTTATACATGGAAAGATATTTGACAGTAATAAACTATCTATTTAATGGAACACAATTTCATAATCATTTAAGATACAAGTCAAAATATCAATATTTTCCTTGATTTGTCACAAATAATTTTAACTTTTTTTTTCACTTTGATGATATGTGAATATGATCGAATATAGTTATTTAATTGGGATTTTTACTTGTTAGATGAATAATTCATTATTATTATTATTATTATTATTATTATTATTATTATTATTATTATTATTATTATTATTATTATTATTATTATTATTATTATTATTATTATTACTATTATTATTATTATTATTGTCTGGGATTATTTAAGCCCACATCGTACAGGAAGGTATGGGAGAAGGAGAGCATCGGGCTCAAAGGAAACGCCATGTTTTTCTTTAAACCTCTGATTTTATTAGAACAACTAAGCTCTTAAGTAAACATAATGAGACGTACATTAAGCAAAAGTAGTTACAAAACTCACACACATAAATATGATGACTTGTAAATATCAAATACTAAATTAATTGTACTCCAATATAAACTTCAAGTAAGAGAAACAGAATTAAATATATAACCAAGAAAACTAACAAAAAAACATTAGAACACAAGTTATAAAAGAAAATGGTGGTGCTATTTCAGATACACTATAAGGAAACTCCTTTCAAGTGAATATGCAGAAGACACCTTACTAAATTCAACATCTTCCCGGCAATAGGGGACGAAGCCACCTATTAAAGAGCTTTACTTAGACCTTATTTTAATTATACATGCCTGAAAAATACACAATAAAAATTAGTAATGTAGTTTTACAAATTAAACACATTAAGCTTTTCTTGACATGCGCAACTGCATGACTTACAATGACTATTATAAATCTAACTTAGTAAGAGGGTTAATTACTCTACCAGACTTAGACTTTAGAAGTACATCATCATCACTTACAGTATGAATAGGCATTTGAGGATTATCACATACATCTCTATCAAAATCCTCACAGGATGCATCAGTAGTAAGCAAATCTTCAGATCTATCTACTTCTAGATTATACAATCTTTGAATGGGTCCAGTCATTTCTCCCTTTTTAGTTTTGAGCCTTACACTTCTTACAAGTCCATCTTTACCTTTATAAACATTTACAATAACCCCAAGAGGCCACTTCAATCTAGGGAGGTTATCCTCCTTTATCAACACAAGGTCACCCTTAGACAAATCACATTTCTTATTGAATCCTTTAACAACTTGAGGTAAATTGGTTATATAAATGTTACTCCAAATTTTCCAAAAATGTTCTAGGTTCTTTTTTCTTAAAACTTCTCTTGCATTCAAGTCCCTGGAAGTCACCTTACATGGCTCAAAATGTATTAAGGATTTACAGTGTGGGGCTCTTCCTAGGATAAAATATGATGGAGTGAGATAATGAATGGAATCAAGTTCATCACTCACATAGGTCAATGGTCTGGAATTAATAAAGGACTCTATTTCTAATAGTATAGTTTCTAATTCACTCTTACTTACATAGTTCAGATTTAGTGCCTTTCTCAAGGCAAGCTTAACCGGCCTAATGAGTCTCTCCCACCAGCCCCCCCACCAGGGAGCATGAGGGGCTATAAAGTTCCATTTGGGAGCCAAGTGGCCATACAGCCTTTGTACTTCATATCTAGCAGCTTCAAAAGTCTTTGCATTATCTGAATATATGACACTAGGCAAACTTCTCCTGGCAACAAATCTTCTTATAGCCAATAAGTAATCAAGCAAGGATAAAGATTCTGTTAGCTCTAACTGTACGGCTCTTACAACACTACAAGTGAACAACAATACATACAATTTCTTACTAGGACAATCAGCACAAAAGAGGGGGCCTGCATAATCTAAGCGTGTTACATCAGAGGGTGAAGAAGACCTTACTCTTTCTTTAGGTAATTGAGCCATAGGCTGACTACAAGATTTTGAATCATGGCAATAGCAACTTAAACATTCCTTTATTACTGTCTTAGCTAATCTCCTCATTCCTATAATCCAAAAGTTATTCCGTAGGGATGAAATTACAGTATCCACACCTGCATACTTTAAAAACCTGTGCTGAAATCTGATCAACAGTTTAGCAAATTGACCCTTTGGAATTATGACAGGATGTTTACTGTCATAGTTCAAGTTAGAAAACTCAAGACGTCCCCTAATTCTTAATAACCCTTCATCATCTAGAAAGGGGTCAAGATTTCTTAATTTAGACCATTGAGGGATAGCCCTTTTACCCAAAAGTGTCCTTATTTCTGCAGAAAACATTTCTCTTTAGATGCAGTAAATTAACTTCAATTTAGCAAAATCAATCTCTTCAGTAATAAGAGGGCCTGCCACTTTGTTATTATTATTTTTACAGTTTATGATAAATCTTAAGACAAGCTGTAACTCTTAACACCTTGCTTAATTTACTGTATCGATCTAAATCTATCGAAGGGTTGTCTGGCACGCCTTGTACATTAAGACAGACAGCAGTACTTTTTATGCCTATTTCATCTTTATAATTAACTGGGTTACCTTCCCTTTCCTGGTATTGGGATTCTTTTAACATACTAGGCCCATAGAGCCACATAGTACTATTCACAAGATTGTCTGCTATTAGACCTCGTGTTATCAGGTCAGCTGGATTACCCTTTCTTACACAATATTGCCAGCAACTTGGAGGTGTTAACTCTCTGATTTCCTTTACCCGATTAGCTACAAATAGGTCCTTCTTACTAGCATATCCTTGAATCCTTGACAGAGCAATGGTAGAATCTTTCCAACACCTAACTCTAACACTGCTATCTAGGTTAAGGGTATTCTTCACAAAGTTGACTAATCGTGAACACAAAAGAGATCCCAAGAGTTCTAACCTCGGCATTGTAATGGTCTTTATGGGAGCAACTCCTGGCTTAGAGGACACTAATGATACCTTGTATGAGCCGTTCTCCACAGGCACTCGCAGGTACACACAAGCCCCATAGCCCTTTTCATAGGCATCACCAAACCCATGTAGCTCTATATGACTAAGCTTCCCCCAGTCTTTTTGTGAAAAATAACATCTATCTATCTGATAATTCTTAAAATTCTGACTACTAAGGAGCCATCCCTGAAACTTTAGCTTCAACTCTGATGGCATTAATTGATCCCAAGTCAAACCCAGTTTCCAGAGTTCCTGAAAAAATATCTTGCCATACATAACATATGGACTGATTAATTCTAAAGGGTAAAAAATATTAGCTATCACACTAAGGATACTTCGCTTAGTAGAGACTACTTCTACAAAGGAATCAGAGTTTATACCATCAAAGGAGAAACTGTCCAGTGAGTTACACCACTTGAGGCCTAATACAGTATTGGGTTCATCAGAATTTATAAAGGGTAACTTGTCACATAACTGAGAAGTAATTAGCAAACTATTTGATACAAGTTTTGTAAGGTCCATACTACCATCAGCTAAAATGCTACGGGCTTCACAAAATTTATCAGCTGCTTCTACGGCAGAATCCGCACCACTCAACCTATTGTCTGTAGACATGTTAGCCTTCAAATCTTGCACTACACTAGTTGGGGAATACTTATCCAAGTGATGTTTGATAGTGGCATTTAACAGAAACTGGCTTGCTGTGTTACCAAAGGGTACACGTGTGAATCTCATGGGCCTTATTGTACCATCTTCTCTTGGCCATAAAAATCTATGAACATCTCTGTCTTTCTCTTGTGCACTAATTTGCAAAAAGGTCTTTCTTATATCAGCTGTAACAGCATTGGGCCAACGACGAAAGCGAATGAGCACCTCAACCAAGTCAAGGTTGAGTGATGGGCCTGAGGACAAACAGTCATTCAATGATACACCATTGTAACAAGAGGCAGAGACATCAAATACAGGTCTTATCTTAGTACTTGAACTACTTAACTTAACTACTGGACGATGAGGCATATAGTACACAGAATTCACACCTGAAATTTCCTGCCTTGGTACCTCTTCTATCATGTGATCAGACTCATAACTATCAAACACTTTTTGATACTCTTTCTTAAGCTCCTTATCGTGTTCTAACTTAACCATTAGCCTACCTAACCTTTTATGGGATATGACAGCATTATTTAAAAGCTTTTCCTTAGCAGAATCATCCTTCCATGGCAGTGCTACCTCATAGCGACCATTCACAAACTTCACAGTACTCTCAAATTCTTTGAAAACTTTGGTTTCTCTATAACTTTCAACAAATTCCCTAGGCTTAACCCCTAAAGTTTCCAAATTCCAAAACTTACACAAATCTGATTCTGAAACAGAGGAGATACACAATAATTGAGGTACAGAGTAGGTACAAGAGTCATTGGTTTTATACAGCCTGCCACTCAAGACATAACCAAAGAAAGACTTCATGGCTACGACATGGTTAATTTGAAAGGCATCTACAGGAAAAATCAGTGTCCAGTAGAAATATAGACCGATCAGTATATCAATCTCAATGGGAGAATCATGGTGGTAATCATCAGCTAATACAATATGAGAAAAAGAGTTAAGTATTGAATCTGGTACAATAGGCTTAACCAAGGGTTGACATATTCTGAGAATCTCCGTAGCAATAATACGTACCACTTTCTTGTCAGTCCCAAAACTTTAACTCATAAACATTTCTGTGTTCATTTTTTCCACTACTATGACCACCAAAACTAGAGTATGGCATAGGTATACTAGTGATCCATAATGGTTTACACTTCTTCACAAAATTGCTACTTATATAAGACCTGTCTGCACCATAATCAAACATTACCTGAGCAATGACAACAGTACCATCACTACCACTCACCTGAACTTTGGCAGTTTGTAAAATGGCACAGTTACCACCTTGCCCTGTTAGAAGTGCCACATCACCAGGCTTGTCACTGCCAACAGCACCTTCCTTTGCTAACCTTTCCTCCTTCTTTAGGTTCATTTTCAGCCTAAGGCCACACATTACTGTAGAATGGGCACCGTTACACTTTGTACACCTTGTACGAGTTTTACAGTCTTTTGACATGTGTCCACTCTTCAAACACTTGAGACACAGGCCTAAACTTCTTATTTTTTCACCTCGCTCCTTTCCACTCAATTCTAGCACACCATAACAGTTTTCTGATTTGTGTTTCTTGGCACAGAAATTGCACATTGTGTTTTCTTGCTTGGACGAAGCATGAAGGGCTGTGGCTGAATACACCTTGTCTTTAGAACTCTTATTTTCAATTTTCTTTACTTCACTACTACTCTTTCCCTTAAAGGCTTCAGACCTTTCTAATTTAAAAATTCCTTGTCTAAAAATGTCAGTACCCAATCTAAATCACTCTCATGTCCATCACCATCCCTGGCCCACTCTAGCCGCAGTTCACTTGGGAAACGAGAGAGGATGATAGGTGTAAGAAACACTTCACATTGTTTTCCTGTGATGCCTAGCGCCTCTAAACTGCGGATGTGTATTAGAATGTCATCTCGTAATTTCCAAAGCTGTGCCACACCCTTGGGTCCGCTGACAATAATGTTGACCTCACCATTTAACAATGCCGGGACATGAGCAAAAATAATCCTTTCTGGCTTGTAGTAGCATTCCTTCAGTAGTTTGCAGGCAACCGGGTAATTAGCACTGGTATGAGCTAGTCCCTTCACTACATTCCTGGCATCTCCCTCCAGCAAAGACAGCAAATAAGTCAACTTACTGATCACTGGAAGGTCTGTTGCATCGATGTGGGAATTATATTGATCCCAGAAGGACTGCCATTGGGTCACTTCACCACTAAACTTCGGTAGCTCCAGCTTGGGTAACTTGACATTAGTGATATCAGACTCTCGAGATGAAGACTGTCCACTTATACTGCCAGCTTTAGAACCAGGACACGCTGCTGCTGCTAACTTCCTTATCTGGTCATCAGCTTGTGTCCTAGGCTGCACACTTATTGTTCTAAACTCATGAGCTTCATACAAAAGTTGTTCTAGTTCTTCTTCAGCTACATCAATTTCTATTGCTTCTTGGACTTCATCCAACTTAGCTCGTCTCTGGTCGTATTCCTTGATGGTATACTCAAATTGACTAATAGTTGTGGTGCAAGACTCCAGAAGGTCACTCAGCGCCTTGGAAGCTCTTGTCACCCACCCTCGATATGTCGTCCTTGTCTTCTTTAACTTCTCCATTATCTTCACCGAGCTACTTACTTATTTTCTTAGAGGGAGTGATCCCTGGTCTGGGCACCAAAATGTGGGGTATTATTTAAGCCCAAATCGTACAGGAAGGTATGGAAAAAGGAGAGCGTCGGTCCCGAAGGAAACGCCATGTTTTTCTTTAAACCTCTGATTTTATTAAAACAACTAAGCTCTTAAATAAACATAATAAGGCGTACATTAAGCAAAAGTAGTTACAAAATTCACACACATGAATATGATGACTTGTAAATATCAAACACTAAATTATTTGTACTTCAATATACACTTCAAGTAATAAAAACAGAATTAAATATATAACCAAGAAAACTAACAAAAAGACATTGGAACATAAGTTATAAAAGAAAATCGTGGTGTTATTTCAGATACACTATAAGGAAACTCCTTTCAAGCGAATATGCAGAAGACACCTTTCTAAATCAAATAATAATTATTATTATTATTATTATTATTATTATTATTATTATTATTATTATTATTATTATTATTATTATTATTATTATTATTATTATTATTATCAGCTATGTTATAAGACAACTTGGCAAAGAAAACAGTAAAAGCACCAAAGCCCTAATAGGAAAACAGTCCAGAAGAAAAAAAATACAAAGAACAGAGAAAAACTATAAAAGGTTATTAAAAATAGAATAAATAGTGATAAACGACCTAAGTAATCAAGTAGGGTTGACAGTCTTAATTTCTATGAGAGTAATGTAGAATTGTCAAGTTTAGGTGTGGTTTTTCTTTCAAATATAACAACTAAGATCATTTAAGATTTACGCCAGAAATATTTTACGTTTTCAAAAATATGAACTAAATCATATCTCTGGAAAATATATTTACTCCTACTCATGGATTATTACGAATAATATATTTTAAACGTTTTATGAAATTAAATATGCTTATTCTTTCGAGAGAGTAGATGAATAATTGAATAAATATATGATTGAGAACAAGCATATTTATAATAGGGTTATAATTATCGACTCATTCAATTTTTTTTCACGTACTAGACACTTGCCGTTCTTTTAACTTTGAAATTTAGAGTAATGTTTTCCATACCCTAAGAAAACCTGCAGACCTTTCTTATATTTGTCACCTGTTCATACTGAGTTTCTCCTCAATAATATGATGATAGTCTTCCGTTACAAACTAACCAAATGTAATTGAATAAAATATCACATATGTTTCAAAATTGCATTGATATTACAATGAAGCCAATACGATTTTCGGGGTGTGTTCAAGGATCGTAAATAACAAATTTCATTATTTTATATAGATTATACTGTCTAATTTTCGTTGATTCAATACATTTCAATATTTCAAAAATTACCTTCGTAATAATATCAAGTCAGTAGATAGTTGAAATAGCAAACCTGTGTTGTAGGTCTAGGTAAAAAAAAAAAAAAAAAAAAAAAAAAGGTCATATTTGAATCATTAAATTCTAAGTCTAACTTATCAGGTATGATTTTTTTCTATCTTACTTAATCTTTTAAATTTAGAAGAAAAGTACCAACAAAAAAATAATTAAAGAAAAGAAAACAGAATATATGCAAAGGATATGCAGAATAGTCCTTAGAGTTCATGATGGAAAAAGAATTGCCGAGTAGAAGAATGAGCGAACAAACATCTTAAGAGAGCAGCAAATGGACTTCCTCTTCCATCTCCATGAATGTGAGATTTTCCTCAGGAATTCTTCATGAAAATGGCCTTACTTTGATATTATTCTCTCGAAAAGTGAAATTAGGCGGTGGAGGGAGGGGCCCAATCTTTCTACGAACTAAGAATACGAGTTATTTTTTTTTTTCAATCTTCCTTGGGAATTTTCTTTTAGTATAATAAATTTGAATGTTTAAACATTTTCGGATCTATTTCAGGTTATCTTGGCTTTTTTCCTGCAAATAAAAAATCGAACTATTTCATGAAGTTTCCTTTCCTTAAAGAATAACTGGAATGTTGAAATTAACTGTTTGTTGTTAGAAAAAGTAATGAACATTGTCAGATTGTTTGAATTTTTTTTTCAAGGTTATCTCTGTTTTTAATAAATTATAGACCAAAACGTAACAGAAAAGACGAGAGAATTTCGGAACTGAAAAAGAAAAATGTGTAGTGGCAAAGTAAAATAAGAAGTATATAAGATATTTTCAAAAAAAAAAAAAAAAAAAAAATATTTATTTTGCAAATCATCCCAAAAAATAGTCTCGTCCTTGCTTCAGAAATTAGAGTAAGACTAATGAACTGAAACCTGAAGTTATTTCCTTTATCAAGGGGAGACTCGAGTATGAACCGGAGAGAGAGAGAGAGAGAGAGAGAGAGAGAGAGAGAGAGAGAGACTTTTCCAATTCCTTTTCAAAATATAATTATCCCGAAGGCAGCAAAATGTTCAAGTGTTGTCAAGTAATCATCACCGGAATTGCGCCGATACCTCCATTGTTGTTTCCTTCGGAACTTCTTTGGATATTGTTGTATTTCAGGGGAAATGCTGAGTGCTTATTGTTTTTCCTAATACTAAGGAACGTTTGGGGATGCTGGCTATTTTCTTTCGTTGTATTCTCTTTTAATATTTTTCTTTATCTCTTGCATATTCATTGCATCTCATGCTAGCCCCTGAGATATTTAAGGCATGCTTCATCTATATCCTCGAGGACATTTCCGACAGGCAGCTTTAATCCTTCTGTCCTAGTTAATTTTCGTTTATGTTAAATATATCACACTTATATAATACATACTCAGTTTAGAGGTTTCCTGATACAATTCTTGCCATATGGAATAGAATGTCTAGCTCCACATCATCTCTCTCGAACAGCTTGATGCAATACATGTACACCAGGTTGTTTATTCTGTTGTCTCCTTTCCTCGGTTGTTGTTAACAAATGCACTGTCGTTGTTCATTGGCCACTTTCCTTTTGGTAAGGGTAGAAGAGGCTCTTTAGCTAGGATAAACAGCTCTTCTAGGAGAAGGACACTTCAAAATCTAGCCATTGGTCTCTAGTCTTGGTGAGTGACATAGCCTCTGTACCAAGGTCTTCCACTATCTTCGATAAGAGTTATCTTGCCTAAGGGTACACTCAGGCACACTATTCTATCTTATTTATCTTAATGTAGTTTTGTTGAAGTTTTTATAGTTTATATAGAAATTGTTTATTTTAATGTTACTGTTCATGAAATATTTAATTTTTCCTTGTTTCCTTTCCTGATTGGAATACTTTCCTTGTTGGAGCTTCTTAGCTTATAGCATCACACTTTTCCATCTAGGGTTGTAGCTTAGCAAAAATTTATAATAATAATAAGAAAAAAAAAAAAAAAAAAATATATATATATATATATATATATATATATATATACAGTAGACCCCCGGAGTACAGCGTCCCCAGCTTACATTTTTTTCACGTTACGGTGTGGAATATGATGTTTTTTCGTCCCCTCGTCATGATCTTTTCCCCACCTTACGGCATCGAATTCCAAAATTTAAAACTTGGCGGTTTTTACGCATACAACTGTGCCGAGTCTCAAGCCTACCACCATGCCCATACGTCACTGCATACGTCACTATTATTACAAGATATCGTAGTAATACCCTGGAAGAGATGGAACCCTTTTTGTTGATAGGGATAAAGGACAAAGAGATTGTTGGCAATGATCATTTGTGAGAAGGGCCAGCGTGATGAACAGAAAGAAAGAAAAAAGTGAAGCAAAGAAAACTAAGATAGCATCAACAAGCTCTTTTGAAAAAGTTCCCTCTCTATTTCCGTTTCTCTCTAAACATAGCATTAATATGTTCTTTAAATAAAATCTCTCTCTCTCTCTCTCTCTCTCTCGCTCTCTCTCTCTTTCTCTCTCTCTCTCTCTCTCTCTCTTGTTCTTCTTCGCTGTTAGAGTGTTAGAGACGTCTAAATTTTTTTTTTCTAGAGAGATTAAACAAAAATGTGTTTAGAGTACATATGATTTTTAACAGCGTCATCGAGTTGAAAGACAATTAAATGTAACCAAAAAAGTAATATCAGCGAATCCTTTATTAAATAAAACAAATACTGATACAAACACACTTGTGTGCGTATGCAGAAACACTCACACACAGGTGTAGGAATTGCTACGCAGTAGGAGACAGACGGTCGGGGACTAGGTAGAGAATGGTGACTGCGATAACGTAACTCAGTGATGAAAATTAAATATCAAAAGAAAAAATAGTAAAAAATATGAAATATGAAAAAAAAAGTTAGATTAAAGTTTCCGTAGTGTGAGTTATGGTACGTTATCGTAGTCACCATCTCTACCTCCTAGATCGTGTCTACTCCTGCGTAGGAATTCCTCCACCTGTGTTTGTGTGTGTGTCTATTTTTGCATACGCACAGGAGTGTATTTGTATATACAAATACTGTATATTTGTTTTAGTTCATAAAGGAATTCAGATTCGCTGATATTGATATTTTAGTTACCTTTAATTGTCCTTCAACTCGTTGACGCTGTTAAAATCAGATGTACACGATGTACAATGAGATGTACACAACATATTTTCTTTAATCTCTCTCTCTCTCTCTCTCTCTCTCTCTCTCTCTCTCTCTGTTCTTCTTCACTGTTAGTGTTAGAGACGTCTATTATTATTATTTTTTTTGAGAGAGAAATAATAATAATAGACGTCTCTAACACTAACAGTGAAGAAGAACAAGAGAGAGAGAGAGAGAGAGAGAGAGAGAGAGAGAGAGAGAGAGAGAGATAATTTATTTTAAGAACATGTTAATGCTAGGTTTGAACAGGTCGTCTTATGGTGTTTGTTAATGACGAGTGTATGAGTCATTTTAGAAATATAATGAGGAATCGTCAGATACAGGCTTCTTTGGATAGATATTTTTCCAAAAGAGAAGTGTCAGAAAGCAAAGATGATATAAGTGATTCTATTAAAAAAGCTAAAAAAAGAGTAATTTTTTAAGTTCTAGAAAAAAAAAATATTTCAAAAGCCATAAATAATAAGAAAAAAGCATTTTTTAATTTTAAGTGTTTACAGTAATAGTAAGAATGAATTTATTATTAAGTGTACATAACATAATTAGCATTCATACGTTTTTATACCTACTGTCTCCTCCCCCCTCTGCCTCCACTCACTACCAGGTCAAGTCAAGTCACTCCAAAGGTAAATAAAATTTTAATTTTCCTTTACAGTACAGTATATAGTTTTTATTTATACCTGTAATGTTTTTTAATTATATACAAGCACTGTAAAATACATGTATATTACATATAAGTATACTGTAGTACAGTGCTTACTATACTATCTTGTTATGTTCGAATTTTCAATGTTTTTACTTGGGTTTTGCACGCATTAGCTATTCTATTGCCCACCATACGATACTTTCACCATACGATACCAACGCATTAATGTCGTATGGCGGGGGTCTACTGTGTATATATATATATATATATATATATATATATGGATTAATATCAAAACATCGTGTTCAAATAGAAATAAATTTCTACCTCATACCTGGGATCGAACGCTAGCCCCTTCTAATGAAAGGCCAGGTCGAAACCAACCATGTCACG
>NC_090736.1:116560382-116572882 GCF_036898095.1 Palaemon carinicauda
GAGATTGTAAGAAGGGCATCACATGCTCGAAGGCCTTTATGGAAACCAAATTTCCAACTAGGCATTAGATAATTAGCTTGAACAAACCTACTAAGACGTTTAGCCAGAGGACGTTCAAAAACTTTTGATAATATGGGAGTTTTGGAAATTGGGTAGTAATCAGTTAAACTTGAGCAACCACAAACACATTTACAGAGAGGAATAACATTACCAATTCACAAATAAGTGCTAAAAGCTCCTCTTCTTATTAACTTGCGTAAAATAACATATAACATTGGAGCTAAGAAATCTGCAGTCATTGTAAAAAACAAAGGAAAAATATCATTTGGGTGTACACCTCCATATGCATCTATTTCCATCTACAGAACTTTAATTTCATTAGATCGAAAGCCTCAGGAAAACAGGAATGAGGAAGTTCAAGTTTTCCATTACTCTGTTTACTCTCTAAAACATGAACTAAAAGGGTTGCCTCTTCCTTTGGACAGTGAGTGACTAAGCCATCTAGTTTAAGTAAAGGAAGAACTGTTTCATCTACACCAAAGAGTGCATATTTAAGGGTAAACCATCATTCATGTTCCTGAGTTGAACCAGACAGTGTTTTTTTTTATAGTTAATTTGTATTACTTTTCAGTTGAAGCATAAACTCTCTGAGCAAAAGCTCTAAGCTGAGTATAGTTATTCCAGGTTAAACATGATCTGATACCCTTCCAAAGATGATAGCCCTCCTGCTTCTCCAAATAAGTGCGTCTTCAATCATCATTGAACCACGGTTTACTCTTCACTCGGTACCTTAGCACATGAAAAGGGATCAGTTTATCGATTATGTTGACTAGATTCTCATTCAAAGGGACAACAGGATCAACACTACTATATAATTGTGACCACCAAGCACATAAGATCAGGCAAAATCCCATTAGAGTCTGCTTGAGATATCATACAAATTTTACAAGAATATGATACTAGAGGGACAGGCTGCTTAGTCGTCATTACTAATGAAATCAATGTATGATCAGATGTCCCGACTGAAGAGCTAACTTACTTGTTATAACGCAATGGGAATCAGTGTATATGAGGTCCAATTACCAGACATGTGAGTAGCTCCACTAATGATTTGCTCACAGCCTAATTCAGAAGAAAAGTCTAAAGATCTTAACCCATGGTGATCGGTAGGAGAAATATAACTTAAACACTCCCTATGGTCAGCATTGAAATAACTAACAAAGACAAATGACGCCTCTCTATCATCTTCTTGTATCTTAGCCATAATAGTAAGAAGACAGTCGAATATAGAAACATCCATATCTGGATTCCGGAAGATCAACCTCAATTGAAAGTTTTTATACTTAACACAAACTTTTATTACATAAATCTCATGACATCCACATTCATAGTAGGAAGCAGGGTTCTCAGTCCTAATATACACTGTCATTCCCCTGGCCCTAAGGATAGCATCACGTTTCAACAGTATTGGCTTCTTAAACCCAGTTAAAAGGAGCTCAGATGAGTGCCTAAAATTAGAAACCAAAGTTTCTGAGCACAAAAGAATATATTACTGTCTAGAAGCAACTGTAAGGTCTTGAATATTTGCTTGAAGACCACGAATATTGAAATAGAGTAGACGACATTGACGAAATCTAGGAAATACTGGTCCGGAATTTCGCTCATTGTCTCCAGACAACATAAGAATTAATGATAATAAAAAAAGACACGCCATACTTCAAAACTAGATTAACAGGAATTATAACAAAAACAATATGTAGAGATATATAAATAAAGTCATTGATCAAACCCATAGACTATATGAAAAAGAAGTCGGAAAAATACTCTCCAGGATAGCCTCGTCAACTGAAGGACTCTTTCAAATTGAGGATACATTGAGGTAATGAGATCGCTTGCATATCCCCATGGTCATAAAAAAAGTTGGTTTGCTGTGGTTGATCAGTCAAAAACTCCCCACCATCACCAATCCCCGCTGTGAGTGGGGTGTGTGATGAACACTGTCCTGCAATGAACTAAAAACTGCAGCATTTTTTTGTTAGAATTTATCTGTCGCTAAAATAAAGGATACGAGGCATGAGAACATATAGCATTACTTATTTATTTCTTCCAAACCTCATATCTATATCTATCTATATATATATATATATATATATATATATATATATATATATTTATATAATTTTTGAGTTTTTGTTATATAACATAGGAAGACTGGAGCGTTCTAAAATAGGCACATGAAATAACGAATACCTGCGAAGGGTAGGTAACTAGACACACCCAAACCCTACCGAGACGATAAATGATAAAAAAGGTTATGCATCTCTCTGTTCATTGGGCAATTTTTTTGCACGGTACAATGACGTTACTTTTTGGAGCTCTAATATAATAAGAGACATTGGATATCTGATTCTTTTCATTCATAGGTACTTCTTTGGCATACAGATTTCTGAAAAAAAAATAAAAAATACTGGGAATATATTTTTTTTTAAAATCTTATATATATTTCATGATCGTTGAAAGTCCTTTCTCGCAAGAAAAAAAAACATCGTTGAAAGGACATAAAACCTCATCTCCAAAGAGCAGATTTATTAAACAAAATAGGATATATTTATGCTGATGAGACCATGACCTTGTTTTTCTCTATATATATTGTAAGGGTTATTTTAGGATCATTCGTGAAGTTTTGATAGGATTCTGTTCTTATTGCTATACAAGGAAATGTTTTGGCTGCAAAAAGCAGCTGTGTTATCGATAAAAAATAATTTTCCGACCTAAAAAGTACGTAGCCTCATGCTGTCCTTTGTTATCGGGATACCAAAATTGTCCATCTAATATTTCTTATATATGAATATAAGCGCTCCTGGGAAAAAAAAAAAAGAAAAAAAAAGTTTCTTTCCCCGGAATATGGTGATTTAAAATTAATGAACTCGGTAGAATGATTTGCTTTGTATCTTCCATTATTTTTATATTAACTTAGTGTATCCAATTTTGGCACTATCTGAATGAAAATGGGAACATAGAAAACACTAAATCATTTATTAGATAGTTTTCTTATATTTCATTGAACTACTGAACTATTATATGCATTACATCTTACTTGCCATCCTTATGTTATTCATCTCATAGTAACATCATTACTACTCCCCTCTTTCATCATATCCACTTGAACACCATCTGTTACGCACACAAACCCACACACACACACACACACACACATATATGTATATATATATATATATATATATATATATTTGTATATATGTATATATACATATATATGTGAGTGTGTGTGTATATATATATATATATATATATCAATCATCAGAGAAGGTGGCGGCAGCAAGTAATTTACATTTCTCAAAGTGGACAGGGAAATAGGCAGTTCTAAAATTCCATTTATTATATATCCCGGCGTTTCGTGATCGTCATTATCACATCTTCCAGGGCTACAAATAAGAAGTATATATATAACACTAAGAAACATTAATAAAAAAATATACAAATATAAGAAATATAAAAAGTTAAATTTAGTAAAAAAAACTTAAGATTGAAGTAAAAATATACATAAAACAAAAGTGGAACCAACCTCGCAGAAGCGCATATAAAAACTGAATGGCATCAACAATTACAGAACAAAACAAAGAAATCTATGACAAGTACAATTGAGTGGAGGAAGTTTGGGCGGGTACCAGTGTTTTAATCAAAATTGACTCCAGAATAGGCAAGTCATGGTAATTAGATACCTGTCCTATAATGGTAAAATCTTTATTGTCAATATTTATTTTGCAAATTTTAGTATGATTGCGAATATTTGAATGTTCTGGGTTAGATATTTTGCAACCTGTTCGAAAACTAACACCTCTATGATAGTCAATTCTGACCATCAACAATCTCTTGGTAGATCCTACGTAGGTCCCAGAGTTACACTTTGGGCAAATATATCGATACACTACACCAGAGGACATGAAAGGACGCAATCGATCCTTAAAGTGAAAACCCGAGCCAACTGTGAGAGGACTCTTGGGAATTAAGTTTACTACAACAGCTGGAAAATGTTGTTGTATGATTTTTGTAAACTTCTGTCTGAAGGAATCATCATGCATAAAATGAAAACTCGCATAAAATTTGAGCTTAGGTACTGTTGTTATTTTTGGAGTCTGAGCCAATTTATCAATTAATAATTTGTTGAGATGCTTAAAAAATAATTTAGTCGGAAAACAGTTTTTCTTAAAATAATCACATAAATAAAGTACTTCAGTATGAAAATATTCCCAACTAGAAGTAAGAAGGAATGCTCTGTGGAGAAGAGTAAAAATAGAGTTTAATTTAAAATTGTAAAAACAAGAGCTATAAAAATTCGAACCTAATCCAGTAAAAGTATTTTTTTCTAAAAACCGTGGTATTAAAACTTTCTCTCTCTCTAGATACTAACAAATCTAAAAAATGTAATTTATTTTCTTCCTCCTTTTCTATTGTGAACTTTATATTATTGTGCTGTGAATTAGCAAAATCCATGAAGGAGTCAAAAGAGAATTAATTTCTGAATAAAGCGAAGGTGTCATCAACATATCTGACATAAAACAGTGGATTGTACCTCAAAGGGCAATTTTCGAGCATGGTCTACTCCAGGGAGCACATAAAAATGTTAGCAAAAGTGGGTCCCAGTGGGGAACCCATAGTCATTATATATATATATATATATATACACGCACATATATATATATATATATATATATGTATATATATATATATATATGCGTGTGTGTATATATATATATATATATACATATACATATATATATATATATATACAGGTCACTGTCTATATAAGCTTGCCGACCAGGGTTCGATTTCCGGCAGGTTACAAGCTCTTGTCTTTGTGTGATTTCACCTGGGGCTCTGATCCCGAGGTCGTTAAGTGAATCCAGATATTAATGTATCCAAAATATGTATGACTTATTTGAATATATATATATATATATATATATATATTATAGTTATTATTATTTTTATTGTTATTATTACTTGCCAAGCCACAACCCTAGCAGCAAAAGCAAGATGCTAAAAGCCCAGGGTTTCAAATAGGGAAAGCCGCCCAGTGAGGAAAGGAAAAAGGAAAAAATAAATAAATATCTCATATAAAAACTATATAGTCATTAACAAACCAAGAGGACTAGAAATTAGATAGTATAGTATGCCCGAGTGTACCCGCAAGCAAAAGCACTCTAATCCTAGACATTGGAAAACAATGGTAGAGAGGCTATGGCTCTACCCAAGACAAGAGAAAAATTCTTTGGTTTTGTAGTATCCATATCCTAGAAGAGCTGTTTACCATACCTAAAGAGTCTTTTCTACCCTTAGCAAGAGGAAAATGGCCCCTAAATAATCATAGTACAGTAACCCCTCGGGTGAAAAAGAATTGCTTGATAATCTCAATGTTGTCAAGTTTATGAGGACAGAGAATATGTAAAGAAGCGGCCAGAATATTCGGTATATGTGTAAGCAAAGCGGAAAAGAACCGTAACCAGAAAAAGATCTAATGTAGTACTGTCTGGCCAGCTAAAAGGTGCCATAACTCTCTATTGGGAGTTTCTCAACGGGTCACTGGAGCCTGGCCAATCTACTACTACACACACACACACACACACATATATATATATATATATATATACATATATATATATATATAATGAATAAATAAATATATATATACATATAATAATAATATATAAATATATATATATATATATATATGTATGTATATATATATGTATATATATATATATATATATATTGTGTGTGTGTGTGTGTGTGTGTGTTTGTGGGTATATGAATGTATATATATATATATATATATATACATATCAATAAATTTTACTATGGAGCTGGAGAATAATTGTACCCTACCTTTTTCGGACTGTCGCATACATAGATGTAACAATAGTCTCAAGTTCAGTGTATACAGAAAGCCAACGAATATCTTGGCATATGTCCATTATTACTCAAACCAAGTCAACAAAGTTAAGAAATCTGTATTTACTTCTATGTTTTTAAGAACATTTCGAGTATGCAGCCCTGAATATATTGATGACGAAATAAATGGGATTAGAGCAATAGGTAAAAAACTAAAGTATCCTGAAATTGTGTTAAATGATGCCCTAAGAACAGCAAAAAAGACATTTTTTCGGTAATGATAACAGAAAAAACTACAACACACAAAATTTACTTGTACTACCTTATTGTAATTCTTCTAAAGAAATTCCCCAACTGTTGGAAAACTTCAAGGTAAATGTAGCATTTAAGAGTAAAAATACAATAAAAACAGCCTTAATAAAGAATTCTCCTGACATTACCAATGGATGTGTATATCGCATTCAATGCAATGCTTGTGAAAAATACTATATTGGTCAAACTGGTAAAGCACAAGAAAAGAGAATTGAACAACATAAGAAAAGTGTCAGGTATGCTCAAGATAATAATGCACTCTTTGCTCACGTTAGAGATAAAAATCATCCTATTAATTGGTCAGGTGCAAAGAAATTGGTTCATTCAAATAACTTAGTGGAAAGAAACATCATAGAGTCCAGTTTCATAAAAGAAACCTTTGAAAACAACTTGAATATTGGTCATTGAATGTATAAACTCGACGCCTTTATATGTAAAGAGATTTGTAAGCTATATAAAAAACATTAACCACTTAATGTAGAATTGAATGTATTGTGAATAATTAACGTCGCTGTTAAATTAATGTTTAGACCTAAGCTACCATTCATTAAAGGAAACAATTATTTTATATAGTATGCATAAGTATATTGGCACTATATAGTATTATGCTAGATATAAGTATTGATATATACATGATTATATGTTTATGATATTAATATTTTATATATATAAATGTATATATGCATATATATGTATGTATATATATATATATATATATATATATGTGTGTATATATGTATATATGTATATATGTATATGTATGTGTATCTGTATGTATCTATATATATTTGTATGTTTGTGTATGTTTTGCTTATGTATTTATATATATAAGGCTACCGTGTTTTCATATAAATAAACTATACTGAAAGTAAAAAAGAAAAAACATGTATATACCAGCCACTAGAAATTACCCCTTTTTAGCAGGTGTCTAATGAGCTTGGGGACTCCTCCTACTTAATACCTGACTCAAGCCCAGGTAGCTGGTAAGGGAGTGTCATTGTTCTCTAAATCTCTATATGTATGGTCGTATGTTTGCTTTCCCTACAAACTATAAAAAAAACCTCTCCCAATAAATCAGTCCTCTGAAGAAGTATCACGAAACTAGTCAGGACTTAAGCGTATATTTCGTATTTTCATTTTCCCTGTGGTTCTTCTGCATATATATATATATATATATATATATCTATAAATATATATATATGTATATATATATATATATATATATATACATATATATATATATATATATATATATGTATGTATACTGTATATAAATCCATATATTTAAAGGATGATTTTCTATCGTATCTAGCTCTACCCATGCAAGGTCATATACACTTCAGTAAAAGACGGTGCATAACAGATAGAACGGGAGAAGGACATGGAAGGAACTATGAATGAGCCAAATATGAACCATGTCATGACAAGATAAGGACAACAGAAGACCTGAAGAGTGACCGAACCAGTTTCCAATATTCCCTTCAGATAAAAAAACGTCTATCTAAAAATAAATCTTGTTATGGCTGAGAGGAAGAGACGAATTGAAGAAACCAGCCATGCCTGCATTCCTTTTTATATCACAACCGAATTTTTGGAGAGGACATCTTATTCCAAATTTTGATGCCGCTCATTCTATGACGTCTTCGATTCCAAATATATCGTACCAGTTTCTGCAGAACTTCAGGCACTCTTGGTGACGTTCTGAAGGCTCAAGCCTCCATAACAGTATAATCTTAGTAGCGCTGCAGAAGATTATTCAACATTCCATATCGGTAAAATACTCATATACTCACTTTTCCCTTCTTCTAATAAATCTTGGATTGATTTGATTTCTAAGATATAGTTACCGAAGAAAAAAATTGATTTTCTTTGTAAATAACTGTAAAAAAACCATGTTATGTGTTTTTGTGGGTGTTTGGTTTTGTAATCATTCCCCACCTCTGAATAGGTGTTGTCGAAATATTTTTATTTAGAGATTAAGAGACTGTAATGATTTCTGGGATATAACTGTTCTCTTCTGGAATCATCTATTTATACATGGAAAGATATTTGACAGTAATAAACTATCTATTTAATGGAACACAATTTCATAATCATTTAAGATACAAGTCAAAATATCAATGATTTCCTTGGTTTGTCACAAATAATTTTACCTTTTTCTTCAGTTTGATGATATGTGAATATGATCGAAAGTAAGACAACTTGGCAAAAACAGTAAAAGCACAAAGGCGCTAATAGGAAAACAGTCCAGAACAAAAATGCAGAAAAAGGATGAAGAAAACTATAAAAGGTTATTAAAAGAAGATAATAAATAATGGTAAACAACCTATATAAACAAGAAGGGTTGACAGTTTTAATTTCTATATGAGTAATGTGGAATTGTCAAGTTCCGGTGTGGTTTTTCTTTCACATATAACAACTTAGATCCTTTGAGATTTACGCCAGAAATATTTTGCGTTATCAAGAATATTAACTATATCATATCTCTGGAAAATATATTCAATCCCTCTCATTCATTATTATAAAGAGAATCTTTTATTTGTGTGTTTTATGAGATTAAACATTCTAGTTTTTGGAGAGAGAGTGGATAAACACTTGAAAAAAATATATAATTGAAAGGAAGCATATTTATAATAGGGTCATGATTACCATATTGTATTTATTTCACGTATTAGACAGTTGCCCTTGTTTTAACTTTAAAATTTAGAGTAACCTATTCCATACACTAGAAAAACCTGCAGATTTTTCTCATTTTTTATCATCCGTATATTTATGACGATAGAAATATTTCAGATCCCACATTTTTGATGCAATACTCCATTAAGTATGGTTTTAAATGAATGGCTAGCATTCAGTTTCCCTGCCCAAAAGAGAAATATGAGCCCTATCTTATTCCCATGTAATAAAAAAGAAAATAAATCAGTCATCTGCTCACATTGAGTTGCTCCTCACTAATGTGATGATTGTCTTTCGCTCAAAACTAACCAAAAGTAATTGAATGAAATATCACATATGTTTCAAAATTGCATTGATATAACAATGAGGTTATTACGATTATCGTGGTGTGTTCACGGGATCGTGAATATAAAATTTCATTATTTGATATAAATCATATTGTATAATTATCTTTGATTCAATAAATTTCAATGTTTTAGAAATAGCCTTCGTAGTAATGTCAAGTCAGTAGATAGTTAAAATAGCAAACCTGTGTTGTAGTTCTAGGTCGAAATAAAAGTCATAGTTGAATCATAAATTCTAAGTCTAACTTATCAGGTATGGTTTTTCCAATCTTACTTAATTTTATAAATTTAGAAGAAAAGTATAGAAAAAATAATATTCAAGGGAAATAAAAAACAGAATATATGCAAAGGATATGTAGAATAGTCCTTAGAGTTCATGATGGAAAAAAGAATTGCCGAGGAGAAAAATGAGCGAGCAAACATCTGCTTAAGAGAGCAGCAAATGGACTTCCTCTTCCATCTCCTTGAATGTGAGATTTTCCTCAGGAATTCTTCATAAAAATGGCCTTACCTTGATATTATTCTCTCGAAAAATGAAATTAGGCGGTGGGAGAGAAGCCCAATCGTTTAACAAACTAAGAGCATCAGTTAATTTTTCTCAATCTTCCTTGGGCATTTTCTTTTGGTATAATAAATTTGAATGTTTAAAGATTTTCGGATCTATTTCAGGTTATCGTGTTTTTTCCTGCAAATCAAGAATGAAATAATTTTATGAAGTTTCCTTTCCTTAAAGAATAACTGGAATGTTGAAATTAACTGTTTGTTTTTAGTAAAAATAATGAACATTATCAGGGTTTTTTTTCTGTTATAATAGATTATAGACCAAAACGTAACAGAGGAGACGAGAGAGTTTCGGAATAAAAAAAAAAAAGAATGTATAATGGCAAAGTAAAAAAGAAGTATGTGAGATATTTTCATGAAAGTCAGATGAATTTAGCGAATGATCGCAAATAATAGTCTCGTCCTTGCTTCAGAAATTAGAGTGAGACTAATGAACTGAGAGAGAGAGAGAGAGAGAGAGAGAGAGAGAGAGAGAGAGAGAGAGAGAGACTCTTCCAATTCGTTTTCAGAATATCATTATCCCAAATGCAGCAAAACGTTCAAGTGGTATCAAATAATCATCAGTGTAATTACACCCATTGTTGTTTTCATCGGAAGAATTTCTCGGGATATTGCTGTATTTAGGGGAAAATGCAGAGTGCTTATTGTTTCACCTAACACCAGGGAACGTTTGGGGACGCACACTATTTTCTCTCGATGCAGTGTTAATTGCATGATCTTTATTTTTGAATTTCTGCTTCCTGTTCTTTCTACGTGTGGAATAATAGTGTTCTTTTCATTACATAACAGTATGTGCATTTCACTTCAGTTTTAATATTCATAAGTTACTTCGTGATAGTAGTTGATCTAGTTTCCCTAATGTCTGGTTTTTTCTATATTTGATATACTCTCATGACACTTTGAAATAGGTATCTTATTAAGATTGTGGTGACCTATTTGAACCACCCCTGCTTTTCGATTTGAGAGAATGTGGTTCGAGTCATGCTCAACCTCGATAGTTTTCTGGAGTGTCTACAACTTCACTATCCTTGTGATATGAGTGAGTGTTGGTAAATATGTCTACCTGTTGAGTTATCAGCAGCCATCGCTTGGCCCTTCATGGTAAGAGCTTGGATGGATTGGGGATTTGGAAACCGATCATATGTAAAGTATATATGGATATTCTCTAGGAGGGCATAGTCCGGTTAGGAAAGTGTCACTCTCCCTCTCCTGTAACAATCATGAGCGATTTATATTATTATTATTATTATTATTATTATTATTATTATTATTATTATTATTATTATTATTATTATTATTATTATTATTTGCCAATTACAGGTTATAGGGACTAGTGATTTAGTGTTAGGTTCGGGGGTATCATCCACTTCTCCTGAGATTTTATCAATTTCCGCCATTCTATGCTGTTTCAAGAAACACGCTCTTCTGTACAAGTATAGTGTTATATTGACTCTTACCTTCTCAACATTCTTATTCAGTGACTTAGGTGTGGTCCTTACTGTGCTTATAGCCCTCACATCGTTCACTCTTGAGGCCTACGATACTAATACTTTTTTCGTTGTTTTGTCTGGTCGATGCACTTGTATCACCTTGTCTGTCCTCATAATGTGTAAATTAACCTGATAATTTTCTACAGCACGTTCAGAATGATGATTTTACCGTTTGTTGCTGTATTTTATTTCATAATTTCTACAGAGACTATAATGGTTAACTTAAGCCATTGTATCCTTTTTTTTCTTTTGTTGATTCTTATTGAGTGCAGATTCTGAGCAATTTCTTGTGATATATTTGAAAGTTTCTTCTATTCCAACACATAACCTGTACTTTGACTAGATGTTATTTCCGTCTATTATCTATTGAATATATTTTGTTCTTAAACCCCAATCTTATAATGCCATTATTATCCCTTTAGTTTCCTTAAGTTCTCCTCCGAGTAGCCGCTGTCATGTTTCCTTAAAAGAGAGGAATTTTCTAGGAGACTCACTTTAACTCATTACTCTTCATATTACTTATGATTTCCATTACAAGTCTACTGGCAATGACTAAGGATGGGTCCCACTTGAGGAAAAGAGGTCGCTGAATAAACCTCTTGACGTTCAAGGATGACATCAAGACTTTCTAGAAAGAGAAAAGATTTGTCCATGCATTTGATTTCGTTTCCACTCGTATAGCCTTATTCCGAAAGCCTCATTATACACACACACACACACACACACAAACACACACACACACACACACATACACACACACACACACACATATATATATATATATATATATACATTTTATTTACTTATTTATATATATATATATATATATATGTATATATATATATATAGATATATATATGTATATATATATATATATGTATATATATATATATATATATATACATATACACACACACACACACACACACATATATATATATATATATATATACAGAGAGAGAGAGAGAGAGAGAGAGAGAGAGTTTTAGAATTGTATGGTTACCTCGACGTAATGATAAAGAAAGATTAAAGACTACTCTCATCTCACGCTGACTTGAAATATTTCAATGTTCCCTCTAATTCAACACTTAAAATGCTCACTGGTAGTAAATATAATCGTAAAGGCTATATTTCTACACTGATTTTATCCCTGATATCTTGCAGTCGAGGAAACTTCGTAGAACAGGAAATAAATGGTTAAGAA
>NC_090736.1:116577882-116585382 GCF_036898095.1 Palaemon carinicauda
TGCACCCTTCACTACGTCCCTGGGAAAATGAATCTCGTTGCCGATGCCCTGTCAAGAAACACGTTAGCTGCCGTTCAACTGGCATTGGATTACAACGCCCCTGGCTGAAGCCCAACGACAGGATCCAGATATCAAGCATGTAGGACATCCTGCACGTCCCTCCATGACCTGGATTCCTGCTCACATGCGCCGGCAGGTGTTTGATTTCATTCATGGCCTTTCACATCTCTCGTGCGGTTCTACTGCACAGCTGCTGAAGGCAAAGTTCATTTGGCACGGCATTTCTAAGGATGTTAAGGATTGGGTCCGTGCCTGTACTTCTTGCCAAACTTCCAAAGTACATCGACACACTGATTCAGGAGTGGGCACCTTTCCTCAACCTCAGCGTCGTTTCGCACACATTCACTGTCGACGTTGTAGGCCCCTACCCACATCACAAGGACATCGTTACCTGTTTACCGTCATCAACCATTCCATTTGTTGGCCTGAAGCTATTCCCATGGAAACTGTAACGTCTGCCTCATGTACATCTGCCTTACTCTCTGGATGGATTGCAAGATTTGGTATCCTTGAGCATATTACTCCTGACAGGGGAACCACTTTTACCTCTCAATTGTGGACATCATTAGTGAATGTCCTGAGCATCACCCTACATCAGGCAACGGCCTACAATCCCGCTGCCAAAGGAATGGTTGAACGTTTTCTTCGCACCCTCAAAGCAGCTTTGATATCCCGCTGCAAGGATTGCAACTGGTTTACTCAGATTCCCTGGGTCCTCCTGGGACTAAGGACCACTCCTAACGTAACCCTCGACGTCTCGGCAGCTGAAATGGTGTATGGCGACCCGTTGGTCATCCCTGCCGAATTGTTTCCTTCTACAACCTCCTACGATGATCTCCAGCCCATACGTCACGTCGTGGGAAAATTTACTCCATGCCGCCAGACTTACAAGCCCCCAGCGAAGCATCACATACCAACACACTTGCATTCTGCAACTCACGTCTTCCTGCGCAACGACAATACCAAGCCCCCGCTAACGCCCCCTTACACGGGTCCTTTCCTTTTGATCCGACGCAGTCCAAAAGCATTCCTACTAAACATTCGTGGCAAAGAAGACTGGGTCTCCATTGATCGTCTAAAACCTGCTTATCTACTGCCAGATGACCCGCCTACAGTTCACCTCTTTAGATCAGGGCGGCCCATTTAACATGTACAGTATGTCATTTTTAGGGGGGGGGGGGAGCCATGTACCAACCGTGTGTCACACGATCATACATAAATTATTTTGTATATATGATGCTTGTATCTGCGCTCTTCCCTCGCACTAAAAAGAACCAGAACAAACATGTCTATGTGTCGCCTATGTAACATTGTCCTTTCTCAAACATGTATTTTCCTGTTGCCTTGAGGTTTTGTATATAAAGGAGAGTGTTCTTTAATAATACAACTCAGTTGATTGCTTCCTGTTTTTGAGTCCTAACCTTTCTATCGGCCCGTCACAAATAATACGAACAGATATCAGTAAGTTGGTATTGATGTCTTGGGACACACAGTGGCAAGGAGAAAACTATGGATATCAAAAGAAATCTGGGAACTGTAAAGAGGATACAAATAAGGAAATTGATTGTTGAAAGCATGCTGAGTATTCCAATATCAATATTGGGGTTGAAAGAAAAGATAGGAATGACTAGAGAGAGTATTTAGACTGTAAAGCAGATGAGGCTGACAAAGCTAATAATTCAGGATCTGGCTGTGGTGTAAAAATCGTTAATACAATTTTTTATGAAATCTCGACAGGGGCAAAGAAGTATACACCCATAAAAAAAAGAGAGATGGATCTATTATAACATCAGAAGGTGAAGAAAAACCCCGTTGGTTGTAGCACTTTAGTGAGGTTATGAATAGGAGTTACGTAGAGAAAAATTTCATTGATTTATCTGGAACTGAGAAAGACCTTGTATTTGAAGTCCAAGCTATCTTGTAATAACTAAAGAGATTGAAAGCCCCTGGATGCAATGTAATAAATGCCGAGATAATACTGGTGAAAAAAAGTCACTCCCAGAATATTTACAAGATTATTTTGTAGAGGCTAAACCAAATGAATGGGAGTTACGAGTGTTGTTGAAAAGGAATAAAGAACGGAGACATAACTGATTACAATACCTACAAAGGCATAAAACTTACGTCAATTGTTACGGAACTATACATCATGTTTATCTTAAAGAGACTGTATAGAAATATTAATGAATACCTGAGAGATGAACATACAGGATTTTCATAAAGTAAAAGTTCAGCTGACCAAATTATCATTTTGAGAGATGTCGTAGAGCAGTTCTTAGAATATAAAAATCCTCTTTGATGGTATTTGTTGACTAAATATGTGAATTTGAGTAAGTGTGTTCATGAATGTCGTAAGTGTAAAGTTAATGTTAGTAGAGTTTTATCAAATGAATTCCTTGTGAAACACGCAGTACTCTAGGGAATTGTGTTGTCACATATATTGTTTATACTGCTCATGGATTTTGCCATGCGTTGAACCGTCAGAGATGGTGAAGAAGGATTGGACTGGATTGGTGAATAGAGTATGCAGACCACCACAGGATTTGCAATGCTTACCAGAATGAATAAAATAACATAATGGTTGGGTTGAATATAAATAGAAGACAAAAATGATGAGAACGGAGTATGCAATTGAAGATGGAATATCATTGGAAGGAAATATGATAAATAAGGTAGAATCATTTAAGTATTTAAGATCTATGATCACTAATACTGGGTTGTTAGGATTAGAATTTAATGGAAGATTGTTAGAAACAAATCGGATAATGACTAGGTAAGTAAACTTTGGAAATGAAATCGCTTGAAATTACATCTAAAAATAAGACTAGATATCATTTTAGTAAGATTGGTGTTACTATATGGATATGAGTTATATGTATGAAACGAAAAGATCTCCAATAGATTTAGTAGATATGAAAAAAAAAAGACTTCAGAGGGGAAATTGCTAGTTAAATGGCGAGACAAGGGTAAAAATGAATCTGTAAGAAAGATTACTCGAGTGTCATATGTGGATGAGATCTTGATGGTAGGTAGATGGAGATGGTTAGGATATCCTTGTTGCACTCTTTAAGAAAGATTCGTACACCAAACGTTCATCTGCGCTCAACAAGGCAACAGAAGAATTGGAAGACCCTGCCTACATGACTGATGACTAGGAAGCGAGAAGTAGAAGAGGATAAATTGAGAAATAATGAATTAAGAGCTCAATATAGAGATGACTGGTGAAATCTAACCGAGGCCCTTTGCGTCAACAGGCGAAGGAGGAGATGATGATGAGTATTATTATTATTATTATTATTATTATTATTATTATTATTATTATTATTATTATTATTATTATTATTCATAGCTTAATATCTTATCGATAGAGGAAGATTGTAATATGTGTGCTCATGTTTTAGGTGCTGGTACAATATCCTTTCTTACTCATGTGTAGTTAACTTCATTTCCTGAAGTTTAGCAAGATACTTTACGATATTCTTTGCAAAACCCACAAATACCCTGAAGCAAAAAGCAACGTACCAACCGCGTGTCACACGATCGTACATAGTAACGACATTTCTCTTTTTTGTATATAGTCTCCTTTGTATCTTCGCTCTCCCCTCGCACTGATAGGGACCTGAATAAACATGTCTGGTTTCTTACTATAACATATAACAGGCTAGTCTGTTTCCTGTTCAACCAACAACGGTTTCTCTTAACAGTTATCGGTGAGAAAAACAAACATGTTTATTCAGGTCCCTATCAGTGCAAGGGGAGAGCGAAGATATAAAGGAAACTATATACAAAAAACAGAAATGTCGTTACTATGTACGATCGTATGACACACGGTTGGTAGAGTAGTGATGCAGAGTACATTGGTCTTGTTTGAGAAGTTCAAAGAGGATTTTGAAACGTTTGGTATGACCCCAAAGTTATTATGGCTTCAACATTTCCGTTAAGTTTTTTTTTTTTTTTTTTTTTTTTTTTTTTTTTTGGCAGTACATTATAGCAAAATGAAAATATAATGACTTATTTACACAGTGCCGGACTTTTACACTCTGCTAAACGTGCTCATCTTTATTTAAAATTGATGAAGCATTTACATACTAAAATGTCAGCTCTTGATTTTCAAAGATTGTGGAGATGGTTACTTTGCATATAGGTATAGTGAGAGATTGTTGTCAGCGGCTTCCACTTTTATTAATACTGAAAATTTGTTGATGAGTTTCTTCAAGGCAATTAGTAGACTTGCTTATGATCGGGAAATAACAGATAGATCTAACTCTACAGAGTTACACTGGTTTTGAGGGATCTGATGCATTGTCAGCTTAGTGGGGTCAATATAAAAATATCCTGTATGATGCAAAGCCAGTTGATATTACCAATTTGTCAGCTGTTAAAAAAGAAAAAAAAATCAATTTCTTACGTTATCGGGAAAGGTAGTAAACATCTCAAATGGTCTTATAACCAATCAAACAATAAATTGTGATGGGGCATTACATATATGAAAAGAAATCATCAGTTTATTTCCAGGAAGCAACTTTTCTGATTGTCACCTACAGTGAAAAAGGAAAGAAGTTCCTTCGTTTAGACTTTATTGAGGCTTAATAGAGATGTTTGATAAAAAAATATATGACATTGAGCTTCCAGCAAGAACTCTTTCTGAGAACATTATATATAGATATTACTATAACTGATATAAAAGCGTACTTCAGTATTAACTAGCAAGTGTACCTACATCAGTATTCGATTCCTCATACTTGAGGATAGGAAGAAAGTCTTCCTTCTTGAAGCTCCTTGACCACAGAAAGAGATTTTATTGCTACCATCTAAACCTTGTTATGTTCTAGACTGTAAAAATTGCTTCACTCTATCCCTTTGCCAAAACTAGCAACATTTGGTCAGATGCTGGATTTGTATGCAAGTTATCTGGAGGTCCATTAGGGAAAAAGCTGCAGCTAGTTTTTGATGGGTATCCATAGATAGAGAAATACTATCAAATACATTGAGCAAGAGCACTAAACAGCAAAACATAACTTCAAGAATCATAATATTGGATGGAATTACACCAAGTACTCCTCCACAATAGGATTTTCTAGCAAATGCCCTAGAAACTGACTATATACATATGATCAGCACTAAACCCCTTCCCACCCAAGCTAGAACCAAAGATGGGAAAGCAGTGGCTGCTGATGACTCAGCAAATAGACCTATACGTCCCCCCCAACCTAACATCCTTAGCTCATAAGGAAGGTTAGGTTGCAGCCACCGAAGGAACTAATGAGTTTATGCGGGCCCTGAACCCCACTCTGGCGATCACATTGCAAGGATGTTACCAACAGGCCACCAACATAGAGAAAACACATAATAGGAAAATCTGTGATATTCTGCTTTTTGTTTATGCCATGAAGGCGTCTGATGCGACATGCATACTGTACAAAAAGCTGAAGTTACAAAACCTAAATAATCAGGTTTTGCGAGACCAAAGGCAAATATGCAATGCGAAGTATGTAAGAGGGGATGCTATAAAAGATGCAGTTGAAAAGTTTATTCTTTAATGGTATAGATTTAAATCATAATTATTGGGATATCTTAGATATTTCATGCATGGTAGAATTATTGGAAAGAAGGAATGAAGTTCATATTTTCAATTGCGTCTTTTTACTACTAAACAGTGCAGATGCAGAACAACTTATTATTTTCTGTAATTTCATAAGGATATTAATCAGTTAATCATTATATATTGCGATATAAGCTGGCATATATGTGCTTCTTGTAATCAAATAGAAAAATAAATTAGCAGGTTAGCACATAAATCAAATTGAATTGAAATGTTTTATCCCATTTAGATTTATAATTGTCTTTTAGTATTTCAGTATACTGTACGATTAGATTTCCCTATAGACAATAAAATAATGACTGCAAATTTCATAAACCCAATAATTTCACACATATATATATTGCTTCTCGTATAGTTTATTCAATTCCATATTTCCTTTCCTCACTAGGATATTTTCCCCTTTTTTGAGCCCATGGCCTTGTAGCAATCTATTTTTCCAACTACGATTTTACCTTAGCTAATAATAATAATAATAATAATAATAATAATAATAATAATAATAATAATAATAATAATAATAATAATAATAATAGTAATAATAATAATCATAATAATAATTTCTAAATGATTATCATTCCTCTCTTTGGAACTTGATAATGTCTGCTTTCTGGCATCCATGCATATGGGGAAAATACAGTTTTCACTGGAACCTTCATTTTCATTTAATAAGAGAACTGAGTATATATATATATATATATATATATATATATATATATATATATATATATATATATATATATATATATATATATATATATATATATTAATGAAAAATATCTATATATTCTAGTATATTTTCTGTCAGTTTTACTTTCTAGAAGATAAATAAAAAATATGAAAGTCTGCCACCATTTTGCAAAATGGATATTAGAGGATAGCCTCCAAATGTAAGGACATTTAATATATTAATTACTGTAGGTCATCGTACAAATCGGCCTCGTTTGAACTTCCAGCAATTTAGTCATGTTGATTTTGCAGAAATTCTTTGACTATTTTTGCTTGTAGGAGGAGATGCCGGTGATGTTGGTGAGTGGGAAGCGATCTGGTTTTCTCTGCATGTTCAGATAATGTAATCTCCCCAAAGACACAGGGATCCTTCCTTCTTCAGGACAATGTATAGGGTGACTACCAAGGGTCAGAAACCTGTCACCTCATCGTCTAGATATGTGAGAGACCGTGTTTGGCGGTAACCCTAGGCGTCTGCCGGAATTCAAGAAGGAAGAAGTAAACAGTAACAAGCAGGACGTTGGCCTCTGTGGGAGCCCTTGGTATGGAGTATGAGTATTAGTGTACTACTGTTGTTAACACACATTTGGGTTCTCTTCAAATGTCATCTAAAATGTGTTAATTATTAGAGTTGGTATGTACATCTTCAAGTAAAGTCGAAGTAAGTTAACCTTAAAATGGTTTATTCTTTAAGAACAACAGTGTTAACATCTCCATCACAGGAGTATAGCTGGTTTGTTCGGATGACCATTCTGTATGACATCGTCGAGTAAACTGATACAAATATCGATATGCACGTTAAAGTTATTTCAAAACTTAATGATTTATGTAAACACCACATTAATACCGGAAGATACTCAGTAACCTTTCTCACGAACTGGGTTGGTGTTTACTCTTCATGAAAAATGATACATTGCTGAGGTTTGGTATTCGCATCCTGCTATGATATGACTACAGCACTTCTCATACTCGCTTCTACTTCCACAGTGACCTATAAGGTCAGGTGTTCTAAACATGTAATATATAATTATTACATAAGCTCGGCCAGCTATCTCAATTTAAAAAAAAGAATAACAACACCTCAAAATATGTTTACTAGGAGTGTGACTGGA
>NC_090736.1:116600382-116624484 GCF_036898095.1 Palaemon carinicauda
CCCGATTCCGAGAAGCTGGTAGTCATGAGAGGCACTCAACCCCGAAGAGGGATAAGGGGGAAAGCAGTCAGCAGATTAGCAAAGTCTTCAGACGGCACCACCAAGAATCAATGAAGCTCAGTTCAGTTCAATAGACTGCCATGCCTGTAGCATGACAAAGGCTCTTGTCGTTGGAGAATGAATCTGTAAAGAGGAGAACTCCAAAGGAGTAAAAGATTGATATTATTAAGAGGGAGGTTGGGTTTTGAAAGAGAATGGTATTGGAGAAAGGATGTAGGATGAGGAATTAAAGGAGGGATTAGATATGACATGGAAAGGGATGGAAAGTAACCCGAAAAGGAGACTACCTTTTAGTTCCATGAAAAGAAATGATTTTAGTTAGAGAAAAAGTTTTGATAGTAGAAAGTCCCAGTAAGTAGGAGAGACTGTGAGAGGAGAGAAGTTTTTATCTGCAGTCAGAGAGAATATGAGAAGGCTTAAGCAAAAAAGCTTATCCCTGCTCTTTAGCTGTATTGATGAATGGTCGCAGGAATTGCAAGAAGGTGGGAGCTGAGGATAAGGACAGGACTCTGGCAAGGATATGGATGGCGATGGGTACGAGGTCATTCAAGTTGAGGGACTCAATTTGTCGAGCCAATGATGTAGTTTGAGGAGAAGGAGTTGCAGGATGAGGAGTTGAAACTGCTTGCAGTTGGGTTGTAGGTGCACGCACAGGAATGATGGCAGGTTTGCGATACTTTGCAATTACAGGGGCCGGAACTGTGGTAAGCTGGCGTTGTCTTCTTTGGCGAGGAGTTCGTTGGTCCTTGGGTTGAGTCATCAAAGCTGGCAGGTTGTTTTATGAGTGTTAGTGCCCTTCATGGCAGCTATCCTCCTCAGTCGTTCAGGGCAGCGCTTGTTCCAGGCGTGATGAGGTCTGGAGCAATTATAGCACTTAGGGCGAGTTTCTTTCCCATTCTTGAGGGCCTGTATGCAGATCTCAGTGTTGTGGCGTTGGCTGTAGAAACCAGAGGTAGCAGGGCCTTGGCAGTTCTTGTGATGACTGTAACGTTGACTGTGATAGCAGCTAAGTGGCTCTGGGGTGTAGTCATGAACTGGGTACGTCCCCCAGACTCCTAGATCCAGCGATGAAGGCACTGGACCTATGAAGTTGACTAGAAGCCTCCTGACTGAGACGTTGTCTCTGTTTTTGCAGCGGTCGGCCTTGTCTACATTGCTGTAGGAAGTGACGATGGTAATCGGCATTGAAGTGTGGTATCTGGGGATGATGGCCTTCCTCCGAACTAAGGCAGGGTCTAGCAGGATCAGGTCTGGTTCCTCTTGTAGATTTCTGGCTGTATTTGAATCCTTGGAAACCATAATTACATCGCCCCTTCGATTCGGTCGAGCAGAGATTTGCATGCCAGGCTTTGCAGCAATGGCAGCAACTGCGGCGTAAGATGTGGAGCTGTTGGAGAGCCTAAACTTTGGGAGTAGTCTCCTAGGCTAAGACTGGGGATCTGGAAGGCTGGTAGCGACGGTGGTAGCCTCCTGGAGAAGGCTTTGAAGGCAGGTCACACAGTTGCAGTCCATTGGATGTACCCCTTTAGGCTCTACAACCTCTATGGCAGTAGATGGGGACAGGTGCTGGAGTAGGAGTGATGGCTGCAACAGGTGCTGGCTAAGAAACTGGCGAGGAGACAGTCAAGGATGAGTCCAGACACTCAATCCTTGGTGTTAATAAGGGCAATGGTGGGGGTACTACAGGAGCTGGTGAGGGTCTATTAGGGCTCTTCCTTCGTTTAGAAGGGGGAGCAGACTCCTCTGGCGTAGCAGCAGCAGATCGGAAGTGGTGAAGTATCTTGTTGGGTGCAATCTTGCAGCCATTACAGTTGCAGCAGATGTTGTGACTAGGCAGGGTCTGGTCCTCGACTTAGTTGGTCCAAAGGCCAACCATGGTAAAAAGCTGGATCCTCTTGGTCTGGTATTCATCAAAGTCAGTGCAGTCGCAGTTGGGGTCGTTGTAGAGTTTTCTGCAATGACGGATGCGTCCATAGAGATCCCATGCCCAATTGCCAAGGAAGGCAATGGACATGGCGAAATTCTAAGAGGAGTGCAGTGAAGTTTCAGCTTGTAGAGATTCTCCAAGTGTTGAACCTTGAAAACGAAACTCTACGGGCAGTGCAGTAAAAATTACGCTTGAGAAGATTTTCCAAGAGATGAACGATGTCAGCGACCGATGGCAATGAAGCCATTAATGCCTGATGATAAAGACCTTCCACCGATAAAATTCTTTTCAGATTCAGACTTTTGAAGGGAGGTTTCCTCGTCAAGACATATGTCGTGCGGTAGTATTATAATGAAAACATATACGTGTAGACATACTGAAACATACACATACACATGTTCTACATATTTTTACACTCGACTTTAAACTATTTCTAAACTTCAGTATTAAATATTTCTTTTTATCAACCATGTCAAAGATTTAAAAAATCCGAACGATCACTATTCATGTTCATTGAAAACGACCTACATTCGGTCAACAACATAGAAGCATGAGATTAAAACAGCTCCTATGATTGAAAATATAATTATTTCAGACATGCAGCTTAAGCTTCATCAATATATCAGATTATATATATATATATATATATATAAAATGAATTTATGAAATTTAAGGTCATAAAAGAGCTAGGAGAAAAAGAGTTTCAAATGAATCTGAAATAAGAAATGCACGTGCATTATATGTTAGAAAGAGTTTTGTTTTGAAAGGTATAATATAATCATAGTCAAAATCATCTACCTTTGCAGTATGAAGCACCGCTAACATCTACATCAAGATCATTTCTACAGTCTGATGTTTGCAATGATTTCACATTTTTTGCAACTCATATCTTTCTTTCGTCTCAACAATGTTGCCAATTATTACTTATATATATATACATATATATATATATATATATATATATATATATATATATATATATATATATATATATATATATATATATATATATATATATATATATATATATATATATATATATATATATATATATATATATATATATATATATATGTATATTTGTAAGTGTAAGAAAACACATATATTTTGGCGGGCAATTCATTCTGACTTGGCGCCAGCGCCATCTTACCTTTCCGTCTGCTCCTTGTAATATACTCCCATGCACATTTGAATAAAGTATCAGTTGATCTTAGTGACGCTTGTTTCACTGTTCTTACAACTGGTGACCCCGGAGTTGAAAGTAGCATCAGCGGTTTTGGCTTTGCCATTAACGGACTTTTTACAGCCGTGCTACCTTCTCTATACTCCGTTACCTTAGGCATGAACCTGCCTTTGGTTCTCCCACACTTCGGTGCATGTAAGGCAGTAGGATGAGCTTAACCGACATATCAACTTCTCACCTCTTCGCCGACTCGTCGTCTGGCCACGATGCAGGAAGCAACACGCCCATCGCACCCAACGGCCTCTCCTCCACGCCCTAAGTCAAACTGCCGCCCTTTTCTCAACACAACACCGCTTCCTGGTTCCTGAGAGCAGACGTACTCTTCTGTGTTGCTAGACTCAGTGACTCCTGCGCCAAGGCTGACATCGTTCTCACCTCCATACCTGAATAGGTATTCGACAAGATTTCCCCATGGCTTGACGCCCAGACCGGCCAAGTTTCATACGACGACCTGAGAACTAAACTCATCGGTATCTACTCCCTCTCCGTCTCAGCAAGTGCACAGAAAGTCCTGGACCTCGCCAGGAAGCCCATGGGTGACACCTCTCCTGTCGAGGTGTGGGACGAGTTAACCGGCCTGCCTTTGCTCCCCGAAACAGACAGCAACGACCGACGACGTGAGATTAGCTTATCTCGCGAGATCTTTCTTTTACGCCTACCACAGGACGTAAGGGCCCGATTGACAGACGCCGACACGCTCCCGATGAACGAACTCTTATCGAAGGCTCAGAAGCTCCACGAGGCCTCCAAAGCATCTCGCCTCGGAGCATCATCGTCAACACCGCCTTCGTTTTCTTCCTTCAGCAGCTGCTCTTCCATAGACTCCTCGGTAACGGCCCCTGAGGACGACGAGATCAACGTTCCATCAAAAAAGAAACCGCCGCAACCAACACGACCGAACCCTAGGACTAACCCAGCCTGGTGCTTCTACCACCAGCAGTTCGGCAGCGACGCCAAGAAATGTAGAGCACCATGCAGTTTCCCTAAAAGACGACGCCAGAAGAATCCACCTGCCACCACGCAGCCGCAGGTAACCAAAACAAGAATGGTTTCTATATCCTCGATACTATTTCCAACCGTAGACTCATGGTAGACACCGGCGCAATTCAGTCAACGTTCCCACCTTCCAAGTCCGACCTAGACCGTAGTCCCGACAAAAACGCTCCCTCACTCATCACCGCCAACGGATCTCCCATACGGTGCTATGGGGTTAGGACCCTCAAGATAACTATCATGGGCCATTCGTATTCTTGGCCCTTCGCCATCGCCGACGTCAATCGCCCCCTCCTCGGTGCGGATTTCCTCGCCCACCACGAACTCCTCGTCGATGTCGCTAACAAACGTCTCATCGACACGGGAACCTGCCAGTCCCGCGCCATAGAACACGGCCCTTCAACAATGTCTTTATCCGCCGTAACGACACACCCCTACGCCGACCTCATACAAGAATTTCACGAGGTTTTCAAGCCCGAGCTCCGACACTCGCAAGGTTCCCCGTCCAAGCACGGGATCTACCACCACATCACAAAGACAGGACCTCCTACTCACGCCAAATTCCGCCGCCTACCGCCCCAGAAACTGAAGGATGCCGAACGCGCCTTTGAGGACATGGAACGCATGGGTATCTGTAAGAAAGCATCGAGCCACTGGGCATCGCCCTTACACATGGTGAAAAAGCCGGACGGGTCCTGGAGACCTTGCGGCGACTACAGGCGCCTCAACCTCATCACAACGCCCGATCACTACCCGCTGCCCAACATGCAGGACCTAATGAACACGTTGCATGGCGCGAAGTATTTTACCAAGATGGACCTCCTCAAGTCTTACTTCCAGATCCCCGTATTTCCGGAAGACAACCCGAAAACTGCCATTGTAACGCCGTTTGGATCCTACACCTTCGCATACTCAACCTTCGGTCTACGCAACGCCGGGGCGACCTTCCAACGACTAATGGATAGCATTCTGGGTGACCTACCTTTCTGTGTCTGCTACGTCGACGACATTCTGATATTCTCGAAAACCAAGGAAGAACACCAGAGGCACGTCCGCACCGTCCTCAAACGCCTACAGGAGAACGGCCTGGACGTACATTTCGACAAATGCACGTTCGGTACGGAAGGAGTGGATTTCCTTGTTCACTGCGTATCCTCGTGCGGGGTAAAACCTATGACAACGAAGATCGACGCCATCAGAAAGTTCCCGATACCTACGACCATCCGTTAACTTCAGGAGTTCCTGGGGATGGTCAATTACTACAGGCGCTTCATCCCCAACATCTCACAAACCCTGTCACCCCTCGACAACGTCCTGAAAGGAAAAGCGAAAAAACTCGAGTGAGTTTGCCCCAGCAACAGGCATTCGCCCAGACGAAGGATGCCCTCGCGAATGCCACCAAACTGGCTCATATCGACGACAACGCGCCCCTGCGACTAACGACCGACGCCAGCAACGTCGCCTGTGGGGCTGTGCTGGAGCAACTCATCGATGGGTCTCCTCGACCGCTGGCATTCTTCAGCAAGAAATTGAAACCCGCCGAAACAAGATACAGCACCTTCGATAGGGAACTCCTCGCCGTCCACCACTTCAGGCACATCTTGGAGGGCACTCCCTTCACAATCGCGACGGACCATCAACCCCTCGTACACGCTTTTACGAAATCGACTGACGCATGGTCCTCCCGACAACAACGTCATCTCCCAACAATCGCTGAATTCAGGTGCACCATACGCTACGTCCCAGGAAAGAAAAAGCCAGTCGCTGATGCCCTTTCAAGGATTGAAATTGATGCAATCCACCTGGGAATCCAATCTCAAAACCAAACAACGCACCGAGAAGCACAGGATCACCTGACGGGGCCATCCGCGCTCAAGATAAGTGCAATTCCCCTCGGACCAGCAGGAGTAACTATTCTTTGCGACACCAGCACCGGCCGCACACGTCCCTGGATACCAGCCTCCTGCAGAATGAAAATATTTGATATCATCCTTGGACTTTCACACCCCTCAAGACGCACCGCCGCTCGCCTTCTGGCTGAAAAGTTCGTCTGGCCAGGGATAAAAAAGGACGCCTGGTAATGGGCGAAGTCATGCATCAACTGCCAGTCAAACAAAGTCAGCCGTCACACCAATCGGGGGTAGGCAATTTCCCCCAGCCAAAAAGACGTTTCGGTCACATACACATCGACGTCGTGGGACCATTGCCCCCTTCTGGATCTGCTCGCTACCTGCTTACGATCATCGATCGCTCTAGAAGGTGGTTGGAGGCATCGTCGATGACCGAAGCTACGACTCAAGCATGCGCCGAAGCCCTCCTGTCAAGCTGGATGAGCAGATTTGGCGTTCCTGACGACATCACGACAGACAGAGGCCCCGCTTTCCTCTCGGAAATATGGCTCGCTTTGGCGAACCTGATGGGGACGACACTCCACAGCACCACGGCATACAACCCCGCGGCAAACGGCATGGTCGAAAGTACTCACCGCGCCCTCAAGGCGTCCCTGATGACGAGCTGCACCGACGGGGACTGGAAATCACGACTTCCTTGGGTACTCCTCGGCCTTCGCACCGCCCCTCGCGCAGACGGCAAACTTTCGCCCGCCGAAAAGGTTCCTGGGGAATTCCTTCCCTCATCGACCGACGACATGCAGCTGGATCAACTAATGGACATCGCCAGGAAGTTCAGGCCATGTCTCAAAACTTACCAGGACAGAACCAAGCACTTCAAGCCAAAAAACCTGAATGACTGCGGGTACGTTTTCGTCCGTGTCGACGCTCATCGACAACCACTAACTAGACCTTATCGAGGCCCCTACCGGGTAATTAGGAGGACAACGAAAGCCTTCCTTCTCGACGTCCATGGCCAAGAGGACTGGGTCTCAATAGACCGCGTGAAACCAGCATTTCTCGAAGGAAGCGACACCGCCTCCGCCGGACCTGGCAGATCCAGAGTTCCACCTCAAAACAAGGCGGCCAACGAAAGAAAAATCATCAAACGACGACAAGAGGAAGAGATCCTTACGCCGACCGCCGGCGCGCCCCTCCGTTCAAAAACAAGAGGAACCCTCCGACACCCGGTGTCAGGGGGGTGGAGTACTTGTAAAAACACCGCTCCCTTCGTCGTCCAGAAGCAACAAAAGCTCATTTATTTGAATTCTCCTTTCGCCACACCGTGGTTTCCCTGTGTATCTGTAATCCGCTCTATCAGAGCTACATTTTGGCATATGTATCATTTCATCACATGTTTCTGTTAATTCATAATTTGTATATTTGTAAGTGTAAGAAAACACATATATTTTGGCGGGCAATTCATTCTGACTTGGGGCCAGCGCAATCCTACCTTTCCGTCCGCACCTTGTAATATACTCCCATGCACATTTGAATAAAGTATCAGTTGATCTTGGTGATGCATGTCTCACTGTTCTTACAATATATATATATATATATATATATATATATATATATATATATATATATATATATATATATATATATATATATATATATATATATATATATATATATATATATATATATATATATATATATATATATATATATATATATATATATATATATGTGTGTGTGTGTGTGTGTGTGTGTGTGTGTGTTTGTGTGTGTGTCCTATTAGTCACATCGTAATAGGTAAATATCTAGTAATTCTAATATATGGTATCATGTTCAACATCATATCTAAAGTTTTTTTTTCATCATTATTGCTATTTGTAGTTTCCAAAAATCAATATGAACGTATAATTCAACCTTTTTAATATGCAAAAAATTAGTAGAATATAAAAAGCCAATATACTATAAAAAAATTGCAATGACATAAAATATAATGCCATTAGCTTCCCAATGATTGTATAGTGATTGAAAAGCCAAAGGAGTTCTTATCAGGACTATCATTATTACGACACTCGTGAGTTATTACGTCAAGCAACGGCACAAATTACTCAAAATTTGCTTTACCAATGGAAGAAATGGAAGTAAAGTCAAATCTGGGTTCCTTGCAATAGCATTATTATTGTTGATTCGTTAGCTATAACAAGAAAGAATTAGATCACATATAGTCAAAGAAAACCAATACCTATATTTTTAGGGTGAGGGCATAAAGTAAGGATATTGGGATAGCAAAAAAAAATCAATTTGTTGCTTGTTTGTTATGCATATGTGAGAAAGCATTATATGACTTTCGGTTTTTAATAAATTAATGTTTCAGGGTCTTACATACTTTGGTACTACTAATACTATACATGATACAACAGAGATCGGAGCTTATATATTTCTTATGAATATAATTTATACACACACACACATAAATATATTTTAATAAACTTACGTTAATTGGCAAAAGAAAAACATTAATGACAAAATAAGATACCTTTATTATTTTGAATAGTTGCACATATCTGTTTCTCTATAGTATGGGCATCAATAATTGTACATAAACTTAACATATCCTGTATAACTAAAATAAAGACTATAACAAACAGACTGACATAATAGATGCGCAGCGGGATGCACTGCGCATCTTCAACAAACCAAATATGTTTTTCTTTTGCCTTAACTTCACTTTAATAAACTTACGTTAATTGGCAAAAGAAAAACATTAATGACGAAATAAGATACCTTCATTATTTTGAATAGTTGCACATAATAGTGAGTTATCTAAAGATTCAAACTAAGAAGTAGAGTTTTTAACAGATAATAAATCATCAGTAAAATTCCTTGGAATATGGCTATGCACATAATGTTCAAAAAATACTGTACTGGTTTTCCATCTACTTACTTTTTGTACCATATTAGGATCAAATTCTGCTGAGATAACTTTGGTAGCACCTGAAGGTCGGAAACTTTTTGCTGAGTAAACCTTCCTAGGTAAACCTACTAAAGCAATAGATTCATTTAATATATTAGTGATAGCCTGGCTCGATAGAGCACCATATGGGTTCTTCAAAGATATAAAAACAGGTCCATTAGGCTTTCTAAAGTTCTGTGTTCTATACAAATAACATCTCATGGTACGAACAGGACATAAGTTTATTTCACTTGAGGGTGTTACATCAACTACAAACCCATGCCTCTTACTATCATTTTGTTTACCATGAATAATTATAGACATGCTACCATTTTCATTAAAGATTACCTGATCATCTGTAAATGAATAGTTATGAACTTTGCCTGACTCATCGACCATCACAGCCTTGGGGGCAATGTCCGAGGGCCGTAACATGATAACAATGGCTAATAAACAAATACATTTTAATCTCAACTTTTTTACATCAATAGTGTGATTATCCCATTTAATGAAAAAATTTGAAAATTTATCAAGTGGCATAATATTGGAAATCATTCTCGGGGTTTTAGTTCTTGATTTTACAATACTTAAGACCAACTGCTTGATAAACACATCATTAGTAATGTCAATTTTGCAATGTGCAGTATATACATGAGACAGTGAGGACAATATACAGTTAAGCATTGATGAAGGTCTGTCACTCTCTGATGAAATTGCTAATAAACATTCTGCCAATATACTAGAAGTAGAAGGTGGAAAATCCTCCCCAAAATTATCACATAATAATTTAATTTTTCCAATATACATATTATAATTATTTATTGTTGACTGTGCCCACCCAAATTTCAGTCTTGATGCTGCTTGAAGTGACCACCCCTGTTGAAGTGCCTGTTGTTTCCACAAACTCTCCAAGCAAACATTTTCCATCTTCTGTTTTGCAGTGGCTCTGGTATAGCAGGATTCAGTTGAATGATTGCTTTCTTGGACACCCTGACGGGTGGACATATTGACAACTGGGTTAGAGTTTTGAACCATGTCTGAGCTGGCCACCATGGGGCTATTACTGTAGCATGTGCTCTCTGACCTTCTATTACTGAAAGAACTTTGTCTAAAAGTCTTATAGGTGGATTTACAAAGTTGTTCTCCCTTTTCCAATCCTTTTGTGCCAGAGCATCCAACTTCATACCATTTGGGTCGAGAAATCTTGTGTTGTAGATTGGTAGCTGTGTAGATGTCGCAGATGCGAACCTGTCTATTATGTGAGGTCCCCACATCGAGTCCAAAAACCGGAACATCGGTCTTGACAACATCCACTCGTGTTTGTCCAACATTCTTGATAACATATCCGCTTGGGTGTTTAGTTTGCCGCTCAAATGACGAGCAATAATTGTTAGATTGTTTTGTATAGCCTCGGCCCATATTAACTTCGCAATTTCTGTCAACTCCACTACTGATCCACCCATGTGATTGATGTACGCTACTGTAGTGATGTTGTCTGATAAAACTTGAATCGTTTTTCCTTTTAGACTGGGAAGAAAGGCTCTTACACTTAGAAGAACCGCCATCAACTCTCTTACATTGGAGTGTTGGTAAGACATCTCTGGGTCCCAGAAACCCTGAGTTGTCTGTTCTTTGTAATGCCCTCCCCAACCAAGTTGGGATGCGTCTGTCACCAGCTGGCCGTCGACTTCTGAAAGTAATATTACTTTCCCATTCCATTTTGCTAATGATTCATACCACCACAAGAGATCTTTCTTGGCACATGAGTCCAGTTCTAGTTGAGATTCCCATGTATTTTTTTGTTTGATCAACTTGTACACATTTCTTAGCATTAATCTGCCTGGCAATACTGCTTTACAAATAAAATTGCACTGGCCAGCGATTTTTGACAAAACTCTAGCAGACACTGACTTTTGAGTTAACACCCTTTTAATGTCTTTCCTAACTTTAGAAATCTTAGTACTAGGTACCTTTAGCATTGGTATTCCATTATCTTGAGTTTCTAAGAGTAGGCCTAAATATTCTATTGTAGACTTAGGAATTAATATGGATTTTTCAAAGTTGATTTTCCAACCAAGGTCAGTAAGTGTGTCTACTACCACTTCAGTATCTAGTAATAGTGTGGATTTAGGACCACATAACAGGAAGTCATCAACATAAAGTATTAACCTGATGCTGCATTCTCTTAGATACTTCACAACTGGCCTCAAAACTTTTGTAAATATATGTGGTGCAATAGAACATCCAAAATTCAAAACATTCCAAACATAATATTGGCCTCTCCATTTAAACCCAAAATATTTCCTGAAGTCACGTCTAATAAGTATATGATGAAAACCATCTTTCAAATCAACACTAACATAAGAATCACCATTCTTTACAACCTTCGGTAAACATGATAAGTCTTCATATCGTGTCTTTGGTACTTCAAAAAACTGATTGACAAATCTCATATCACTAATCAATCTGTATTTTTCTTTTCCTTTCTTTCTAGTACATCCTATAGGTGACACACATAGGAGTTTTTCTGAAACCTTACTAATGAAACCGTCATTTAGGTAGTTCACTATTTTAGAGTCAATAAAACATTCTTCTTCCACACTAGATGTATAGTTCGCGAATTCACACTGTTTTGGTTCTGACAAAAATGGTATAGTCACTCCATATTTTAGCCAGCCTATTATGTACTCAGGGGTTCCAATTTTTTCCCAAGACTGTATGTTTTCTACCAAATTACACATTACATAAGTATCTATAACAGTTAAGCTTAAAGGGATAAATTAAATTTGAGAAAAGGGGAAAAAAGAAGAAACAAAGTGTAACATGGTCATTCACTTCACTATTGACAAATAACCAAACACGATCTGCAAACACTAGCACTAGGCCTAATTTATTCAACACAGTGACACTAGCACTAGGCCTAATTTATTCAACACAGTGACACTAGCACTAGGCCTAATTTATTCAACACAGTTAAGTACATACATTACATTAAACATTATTCTGTGTTATTATTATTTATGCCTTCATGTTTATTCCATGAGTAATTGGAAGCACTTTGTGACTGATTACGCATGTAGTAATTGTAGTTGTTGTAACCGCGACCTCTACAGTTGTAATATCCCCCACTGTAGTTGTTGAAGTTATTGTAGAAGCGCCCTCTCTGATTGTCTCTATATTTTGGTTTAGTACTTGGATCATTACTAGTTATTTGCACAGCTTTTAGTAATGAATCTAATTGTTTGTCATCTAGATTAGTTGTGCCCCGTGACAAATTTTTGAACAGCTGTGAAGTTTTGGCGCCAAACTGCCCAGACACTACTAATGCCGAATGTTCTTGGCGTAAATAATCAATGTGCGCTTTCTGAACATTAAAGATCTCTAATAGGTCATCTTGTGACGCCTGCTCATCTAAATTCCACAGTAATTTAATAGTAGTTTCCACGTATTTTGCACTATTAGCAATAACATTAGCAGTTATCTGTTCATCTCGCTTGATACCAGACTTTGAGGTACCAACACGTAATTCTTGTGGTATTTTAATACCAGACACTTTGTCCTTTATTGCTTGATATTCATCTTGAATACTACACTGATTATCTCTAGCTACTGTAGCCTGAGATATATTTCCGGCTGTTCCATTAGGGGTAGAAGGGCCGGTATTCCTTGTTGCAGACGGCATCTTTGCTCCACCATGGCGGTCATGCACGGAAACATCTTCCCCAGACGCATCACTATCAAACCCATGTTTGGGTCTTGTGCCACTATTTTTATGCCTTTTTTCACTTTCTAGAAATTCTAGACGACTTCTAATGTCACTTTGTCCTTCTTCCACTACTTTTAGTGAGGTCTGAATGGATTTTAATAACTCATCCATCAGGAGAAGCCTGACTGCATAGCGATGCCCTACTATAACGAACAGACTGACATAATAGATGCGCAGCGGGATGAACTGCGCATCTTCAACAAACCAAATATGTTTTTCTTTTGCCTTAACTTCACACACACACACGCACACATATATATATATATATATATATATATATATATATATATATATATATATATATATATATATATATATATATATATATATATATATATATATATATATATATATATATATATATATATATGTGTGTGTGTGTGTGTGTGTGTGTGTGTGTGTGTGTGTGTGTATATGTCCTAATTCTTGTATATAAATGTGTTGTACGTTAAAGTAAAGGAAATCCTTAATCATTAGAATTCCACAAAAACATATAACTTAGCAATTTGTTGTAGCAAGATCGTATTTTGATAGTGAAGGGAGTTTAGTTGCCTTTGTGCGCTCAAGTAGGCAAGGCTCTTGTGCCTCAAAGAGTGATACCTGTGTACATCATAGTGTACCTCCGAACCTTTTGTAATAAATTAAGAAAACCCATATTCTGACGTCTCATTATCCTTCTACATGGGTCATATTGGTGTCAGGTGTGGAGTATGCTGTGAGCGAAGTTGTTCTTTGAGCCCGTAAAAAGTTCAAGATACCTGGATACACAAGGACTAACATAGCAGATGTTGCTGTTGCAGGAGATGAGAACGAAGGAGTAGTGGGATATAGTGTTCCAATGAAGAATATGGACAGGAAATTAGAATGCAACGATTGGAAAATAAGTTAGAAAATTCAGAACTGTTAATGAACAGATTCTTGGTTGAGTGAAAAAGAGGAGCTATTTTCAACCACAGCATATCCGATGTACATTAACAGAGTTCAAACGCTCACAAGTGAAAGTACATATGCACGACCGAGTGAAGATGCGCAAATCATAGTTCGAAAGTTGCCAGAACTTAAGGCAAGTGTTAAGCCTTTTGATAATCAACGCCCTAACGAAAGGTTTCAATGATTGTAGTGTTTTTGAGAGACTTTAAAGTAGCCACATATGTGTGGTCAGAAAGAGAAAAAGCTATTCAAGTAATTAGATTACTGAGAGATACTCATACAATGGAGGTAATGTGTTGGACACAAGACAGTTTAAGGAGTTATACTGAAATAAAACTACGTTTAACTGAGAAATAGGCCTTGCCGGATGCGAGAAAGCAAGACATAAAAGAAAATTAATAACCTAAAATACGGGAGGTGAATTCCTTTTTAGTTTTGCAACTCGCATTTTTCGGGATTGATACTCGTTTGTTACCAAGAGTGCCCATCTCCCAGAAGGTTATAAAAAAGCAATTGCCTGTAAACATATTTGCAGATTAGTAAACCCATATTTATGTGGTTATTTGTTCAATGACAATCGCTCGTTACCAAACTTAGTGAGAGCGATACAAAACTTTTTAGACAGTTTGCCAGAAGAATAAAAGACTGGGAATAACTGGCCCAATTCTGAGAAGTTGGCAGCCATGAGAGGCACTCAACCATGAAGAGGGATAGGTGGGAAAGCAGTCAGCAGATTAGCAAAGTCTTCAGACGCTGGCAGTGTGGAGTGTCCCACCAAAGGATTCCCCTGCTTTTACACTCGTCGCGCCTAGGGTTATGTATCTCGAGAGTGCCCAGCAAAAATTGACGTGGGTAGGCGGGCTCTGGTACACGCTCACCTTCCTCACCCCCCTGCCCAACATCCCAGGATAAGGAAGGAGAGCAAGGTCGGGATGAGTAAGTTCGATGCACCCCCCCTCCCCACCATGACATCATAAGCAGTAGCGGAGGAATCGGTAACAACAGACGTGACAGTGCTGGCACTGTGACCTCCATCGGTACTGCTTAGCTCACCCCTGTAGCAACTAGGGAGCAGCAGCATTGCAGCTGAGGTCATTGGCCCGTTCCACATATTTCGTAATGGCCGGCTAGGAATGCTATTAGTTAAGATTGACCTACCAGATAAATCCATCCGAGAGTTGATCCACTCAGGACAGCATTTCACTGATTGAAAAAGATTCTTCTTAAACCCTCTACAGTCATTGGCATCCATCGTCCTCGACATGCCAGGAGGAAATAAACTACACATAAACCATACACGATCGTCAACTTTAAGGTAGGATAGGTGAAGTTACAAATGATTTTTTCATCTTGGCTACCTTGGAAATTCCAGGAACCAAAGATATTTTAGGAATTGACTTCATCTCTAATAATCAAATATGCATTTTGGTGAAAAAGATACAATAACAGTAAAAGCTGGACGGTACATTTTGGCAATAGAAAGTCATGAGAGATTAAGTGCTTGTGAGTGCTCAGAGAGACATTCAAGTATGGTAACAGCTGTACCTGAGAGAGGAGAAATGCTGTCTCCCCACACAATTACGATCATATCAGTGACCCCCTGTCGCCCTCTTAAGGAAGGAAACAAGGTCGTTGTTAAAACCCATGACAATTGGGCCCATATGATTTAGAGGGCTTGGCGGAAATAAAAGAGAATAGAGCTGATATAATGATAGTTAATTTGTGAAATAAAAGAGTTGTGCTAGGAAGTGATTCTGTGTGTGAATTAGAGTTATGTGAAATTCCTAATTATGGGATGTTGGGAGCCACAACTCCAGCCCTCACACACGAACGCAATCATAATTTAATTATGCAAATGCAAAAACTTATTCCGTCCGAGTATCAACCTGTAGTTAGTAACATTATCAATGATTATTCCGATGTTATTGCAATTGGAGATGAGCCACCCGGGACGATTGATCGATTTCCCTTCAGCATTGAAACTGGGCAGGCAGAGCCGATCAAGTCAAAACCTTATAAGGTACCCACTTATTTCCCGGCAGAGATAAAAAGGGAAATGAAAAAATTAAGGGAACAATGAAATCAAGAAGAGCAAATCACCCTGGGCTTCTCCAATTGTAGCTGTTAGGAAAAAATAATGGGTCAGTAAGATTGTGTGTTGAATATAGGAAGTTGAATGCAGTCACTAAGGATAATGCATTTCCATCACCGTCGATTGAAGAATTACTTGTGAAATTATGTGATAGTAAACATTTTACAGCTGTTGATTTAAAATCTGCATAATAACAAATACCTATTCAGGAAGACAGTAAATGTAAAAGGGCAATTATAGCTAATGATCAACTATTTCAGTTTAATTTTCTTTTTCCTTTCAGTGTTAAAAATGCTCCAAATCATTTCTGTAGAGTAATGATGGCAGTTTTGTCACCCTTAATTGGCCATAATGTTCTTGTATATATAGAGGATATCATAATTACAGGGAAAACTGCCGAAGAACATAATAATAATATTCGTATAGTTTTAGAAGCATTGCTACATAATGATATGAAAATAAATTTTTCTGTAAACATGTCGAGTTTTTAGGTCACATAATAAGCCCAGAAGGTATCCAACCCTGCCCCAGTAAAGTAGCGGCTATTAGAGATTTCTCCAGGCCACGTAACTCTAAGGAAGTACCTGGGTTCCTTAGGCTTGCTGGGTATTACCGTAAATTCATATGAGATTTTGGAGAGATAGCAAGACCCTTAGATGCTTTAAAAAAAAAAAAAATATTAAATTGTGGAGGGGAAGAAGAAAGGGCCTTTAACCATTTGAAAGCTGCTTTAACTAGCAATGAATTACTCGCATATCTTAGATTTGATCGCCCGTTTTTAGTGACAAGAGATGCGAGTAGTGTAGCTATTGGTGGCGTCGTTGCATAAAGAGATGATAAGGGCAGAGCGTGGCCCATTTGTTTTTCTACCCGGGCATTAAAAGGGGCCGACAAGAATTATAGTACATTCGACCGAGAGGCTTTGGCTATTCTTTAGGGGGTTCTACAGAGGCGTCAGTTCTTTTTATTTGGTCAGTAGATTAGGTTATAAAGTGATCATCGCCCCTCACATGATTTGTATAATAAAAATGATCAGACCTCTTGACAAACGAGATGGATTGAGATATTGTTAGAGTTTAATATAAAGGGTTTTCACCGGATAGAAGGTAAAGCTAACAAGGTAGCTTATGCTCTCTCTAGAGTTGCAGTAATTGGATTAACAACTAGGGCATAAAGAGGAAAAAATAACGTAACCAAAATATTGAAGACTCCCATCAAAACAGAGGAAATAGAGAATGGGATGTGAATTCTCCCGAGGAACAGACGGAATAGGGTAGCGGAGAGAGAGAGGGAAAGAGTTGCAGATATTAAGAAGAGAGAGAGAAAGAGATATGAGTGTTGACGGTGAATATATGTGGGTGGCTGAGGACATGACCAGGAGTGTCCAGAATAAATGCCCTGATGAGGCAGGTTAGATTGACTTAGGAGGTTGGGACATAAAAGAAGTCCAAGAGGGCAGAAAAAAGAAGAATGGATGGAAAGAGTGCAAACAGTGATTAAAGTGAAATCTGAGAGTTATCCATCATTTCTGAATGTGCCTCGTGTGAACTTTTTTTATAGAAATGATATTTCATACTAATGCTTAAGAGAAGAGTGAGTTATCTAAAGATTCAAACTAAGAAGTAGAGTTTTTAACAGATAATAAATCATCAGTAAAATTCCTTGGAATATGGCTATGCACATAATGTTCAAAAAATACTGTACTGGTTTTCCATCTACTTACTTTTTGTACCATATTAGGATCAAATTCTGCTGAGATAACTTTGGTAGCACCTGAAGGTCGGAAACTTTTTGCTGAGTAAGCCTTCCTAGGTAAACCTACTAAAGCAATAGATTCATTTAATATATTAGTGATAGCCTGGCTCGATAGAGCACCATATGGGTTCTTCAAAGATATAAAAACAGGTCCATTAGGCTTTCTAAAGTTCTGTGTTCTATACAAATAACATCTCATGGTACGAACAGGACATAAGTTTATTTCACTTGAGGGTGTTACATCAACTACAAACCCATGCCTCTTACTATCATTTTGTTTACCATGAATAATTATAGACATGCTACCATTTTCATTAAAGATTACCTGATCATCTGTAAATGAATAGTTATGAACTTTGCCTGACTCATCGACCATCACAGCCTTGGGGGCAATGTCCGAGGGCCGTAACATGATAACAATGGCTAATAAACAAATACATTTTAATCTCAACTTTTTTACATCAATAGTGTGATTATCCCATTTAATGAAAAAATTTGAAAATTTATCAAGTGGCATAATATTGGAAATCATTCTCGGGGTTTTAGTTCTTGATTTTACAATACTTAAGACCAACTGCTTGATAAACACATCATTAGTAATGTCAATTTTGCAATGTGCAGTATATACATGAGACAGTGAGGACAATATACAGTTAAGCATTGATGAAGGTCTGTCACTCTCTGATGAAATTGCTAATAAACATTCTGCCAATATACTAGAAGTAGAAGGTGGAAAATCCTCCCCAAAATTATCACATAATAATTTAATTTTTCCAATATACATATTATAATTATTTATTGTTGACTGTGCCCACCCAAATTTCAGTCTTGATGCTGCTTGAAGTGACCACCCCTGTTGAAGTGCCTGTTGTTTCCACAAACTCTCCAAGCAAACATTTTCCATCTTCTGTTTTGCAGTGGCTCTGGTATAGCAGGATTCAGTTGAATGATTGCTTTCTTGGACACCCTGACGGGTGGACATATTGACAACTGGGTTAGAGTTTTGAACCATGTCTGAGCTGGCCACCATGGGGCTATTACTGTAGCATGTGCTCTCTGACCTTCTATTACTGAAAGAACTTTGTCTAAAAGTCTTATAGGTGGATTTACAAAGTTGTTCTCCCTTTTCCAATCCTTTTGTGCCAGAGCATCCAACTTCATACCATTTGGGTCGAGAAATCTTGTGTTGTAGATTGGTAGCTGTGTAGATGTCGCAGATGCGAACCTGTCTATTATGTGAGGTCCCCACATCGAGTCCAAAAACCGGAACATCGGTCTTGACAACATCCACTCGTGTTTGTCCAACATTCTTGATAACATATCCGCTTGGGTGTTTAGTTTGCCGCTCAAATGACGAGCAATAATTGTTAGATTGTTTTGTATAGCCTCGGCCCATATTAACTTCGCAATTTCTGTCAACTCCACTACTGATCCACCCATGTGATTGATGTACGCTACTGTAGTGATGTTGTCTGATAAAACTTGAATCGTTTTTCCTTTTAGACTGGGAAGAAAGGCTCTTACACTTAGAAGAACCGCCATCAACTCTCTTACATTGGAGTGTTGGTAAGACATCTCTGGGTCCCAGAAACCCTGAGTTGTCTGTTCTTTGTAATGCCCTCCCCAACCAAGTTGGGATGCGTCTGTCACCAGCTGGCCGTCGACTTCTGAAAGTAATATTACTTTCCCATTCCATTTTGCTAATGATTCATACCACCACAAGAGATCTTTCTTGGCACATGAGTCCAGTTCTAGTTGAGATTCCCATGTATTTTTTTGTTTGATCAACTTGTACACATTTCTTAGCATTAATCTGCCTGGCAATACTGCTTTACAAATAAAATTGCACTGGCCAGCGATTTTTGACAAAACTCTAGCAGACACTGACTTTTGAGTTAACACCCTTTTAATGTCTTTCCTAACTTTAGAAATCTTAGTACTAGGTACCTTTAGCATTGGTATTCCATTATCTTGAGTTTCTAAGAGTAGGCCTAAATATTCTATTGTAGACTTAGGAATTAATATGGATTTTTCAAAGTTGATTTTCCAACCAAGGTCAGTAAGTGTGTCTACTACCACTTCAGTATCTAGTAATAGTGTGGATTTAGGACCACATAACAGGAAGTCATCAACATAAAGTATTAACCTGATGCTGCATTCTCTTAGATACTTCACAACTGGCCTCAAAACTTTTGTAAATATATGTGGTGCAATAGAACATCCAAAATTCAAAACATTCCAAACATAATATTGGCCTCTCCATTTAAACCCAAAATATTTCCTGAAGTCACGTCTAATAAGTATATGATGAAAACCATCTTTCAAATCAACACTAACATAAGAATCACCATTCTTTACAACCTTCGGTAAACATGATAAGTCTTCATATCGTGTCTTTGGTACTTCAAAAAACTGATTGACAAATCTCATATCACTAATCAATCTGTATTTTTCTTTTCCTTTCTTTCTAGTACATCCTATAGGTGACACACATAGGAGTTTTTCTGAAACCTTACTAATGAAACCGTCATTTAGGTAGTTCACTATTTTAGAGTCAATAAAACATTCTTCTTCCACACTAGATGTATAGTTCGCGAATTCACACTGTTTTGGTTCTGACAAAAATGGTATAGTCACTCCATATTTTAGCCAGCCTATTATGTACTCAGGGGTTCCAATTTTTTCCCAAGACTGTATGTTTTCTACCAAATTACACATTACATAAGTATCTATAACAGTTAAGCTTAAAGGGATAAATTAAATTTGAGAAAAGGGGAAAAAAGAAGAAACAAAGTGTAACATGGTCATTCACTTCACTATTGACAAATAACCAAACACGATCTGCAAACACTAGCACTAGGCCTAATTTATTCAACACAGTGACACTAGCACTAGGCCTAATTTATTCAACACAGTGACACTAGCACTAGGCCTAATTTATTCAACACAGTTAAGTACATACATTACATTAAACATTATTCTGTGTTATTATTATTTATGCCTTCATGTTTATTCCATGAGTAATTGGAAGCACTTTGTGACTGATTACGCATGTAGTAATTGTAGTTGTTGTAACCGCGACCTCTACAGTTGTAATATCCCCCACTGTAGTTGTTGAAGTTATTGTAGAAGCGCCCTCTCTGATTGTCTCTATATTTTGGTTTAGTACTTGGATCATTACTAGTTATTTGCACAGCTTTTAGTAATGAATCTAATTGTTTGTCATCTAGATTAGTTGTGCCCCGTGACAAATTTTTGAACAGCTGTGAAGTTTTGGCGCCAAACTGCCCAGACACTACTAATGCCGAATGTTCTTGGCGTAAATAATCAATGTGCGCTTTCTGAACATTAAAGATCTCTAATAGGTCATCTTGTGACGCCTGCTCATCTAAATTCCACAGTAATTTAATAGTAGTTTCCACGTATTTTGCACTATTAGCAATAACATTAGCAGTTATCTGTTCATCTCGCTTGATACCAGACTTTGAGGTACCAACACGTAATTCTTGTGGTATTTTAATACCAGACACTTTGTCCTTTATTGCTTGATATTCATCTTGAATACTACACTGATTATCTCTAGCTACTGTAGCCTGAGATATATTTCCGGCTGTTCCATTAGGGGTAGAAGGGCCGGTATTCCTTGTTGCAGACGGCATCTTTGCTCCACCATGGCGGTCATGCACGGAAACATCTTCCCCAGACGCATCACTATCAAACCCATGTTTGGGTCTTGTGCCACTATTTTTATGCCTTTTTTCACTTTCTAGAAATTCTAGACGACTTCTAATGTCACTTTGTCCTTCTTCCACTACTTTTAGTGAGGTCTGAATGGATTTTAATAACTCATCCATCAGGAGAAGCCTGACTGCATAGCGATGCCCTACTATAACGAACAGACTGACATAATAGATGCGCAGCGGGATGAACTGCGCATCTTCAACAAACCAAATATGTTTTTCTTTTGCCTTAACTTCACACACACACACACACACATATATATATATATATATATATATATATATATATATATATATATATATATATATATATATATATATATATATATATATATATATATATATATATATATATATATATATATATATATATATGTGTGTGTGTGTGTGTGTGTCTGTGTGTGTGTATGTCCTAATTCATGTATATAAATGTGTTGTACGTTAAAGTAAAGGAAATCCTTAATCATTAGAATTCCACAAAAACATATAACTTAGCAATTTGTTGTAGCAAGATCGTATTTTGATAGTGAAGGGAGTTTAGTTGCCTTTGTGCGCTCAAGTAGGCAAGGCTCTTGTGCCTCAAAGAGTGATACCTGTGTACATCATAGTGTACCTCCGAACCTTTTGTAATAAATTAAGAAAACCCATATTCTGACGTCTCATTATCCTTCTACATGGGTCATATTGGTGTCAGGTGTGGAGTATGCTGTGAGCGAAGTTGTTCTTTGAGCCCGTAAAAAGTTCAAGATACCTGGATACACAAGGACTAACATAGCAGATGTTGCTGTTGCAGGAGATGAGAACGAAGGAGTAGTGGGATATAGTGTTCCAATGAAGAATATGGACAGGAAATTAGAATGCAACGATTGGAAAATAAGTTAGAAAATTCAGAACTGTTAATGAACAGATTCTTGGTTGAGTGAAAAAGAGGAGCTATTTTCAACCACAGCATATCCGATGTACATTAACAGAGTTCAAACGCTCACAAGTGAAAGTACATATGCACGACCGAGTGAAGATGCGCAAATCATAGTTCGAAAGTTGCCAGAACTTAAGGCAAGTGTTAAGCCTTTTGATAATCAACGCCCTAACGAAAGGTTTCAATGATTGTAGTGTTTTTGAGAGACTTTAAAGTAGCCACATATGTGTGGTCAGAAAGAGAAAAAGCTATTCAAGTAATTAGATTACTGAGAGATACTCATACAATGGAGGTAATGTGTTGGACACAAGACAGTTTAAGGAGTTATACTGAAATAAAACTACGTTTAACTGAGAAATAGGCCTTGCCGGATGCGAGAAAGCAAGACATAAAAGAAAATTAATAACCTAAAATACGGGAGGTGAATTCCTTTTTAGTTTTGCAACTCGCATTTTTCGGGATTGATACTCGTTTGTTACCAAGAGTGCCCATCTCCCAGAAGGTTATAAAAAAGCAATTGCCTGTAAACATATTTGCAGATTAGTAAACCCATATTTATGTGGTTATTTGTTCAATGACAATCGCTCGTTACCAAACTTAGTGAGAGCGATACAAAACTTTTTAGACAGTTTGCCAGAAGAATAAAAGACTGGGAATAACTGGCCCAATTCTGAGAAGTTGGCAGCCATGAGAGGCACTCAACCATGAAGAGGGATAGGTGGGAAAGCAGTCAGCAGATTAGCAAAGTCTTCAGACGCTGGCAGTGTGGAGTGTCCCACCAAAGGATTCCCCTGCTTTTACACTCGTCGCGCCTAGGGTTATGTATCTCGAGAGTGCCCAGCAAAAATTGACGTGGGTAGGCGGGCTCTGGTACACGCTCACCTTCCTCACCCCCCTGCCCAACATCCCAGGATAAGGAAGGAGAGCAAGGTCGGGATGAGTAAGTTCGATGCACCCCCCCTCCCCACCATGACATCATAAGCAGTAGCGGAGGAATCGGTAACAACAGACGTGACAGTGCTGGCACTGTGACCTCCATCGGTACTGCTTAGCTCACCCCTGTAGCAACTAGGGAGCAGCAGCATTGCAGCTGAGGTCATTGGCCCGTTCCACATATTTCGTAATGGCCGGCTAGGAATGCTATTAGTTAAGATTGACCTACCAGATAAATCCATCCGAGAGTTGATCCACTCAGGACAGCATTTCACTGATTGAAAAAGATTCTTCTTAAACCCTCTACAGTCATTGGCATCCATCGTCCTCGACATGCCAGGAGGAAATAAACTACACATAAACCATACACGATCGTCAACTTTAAGGTAGGATAGGTGAAGTTACAAATGATTTTTTCATCTTGGCTACCTTGGAAATTCCAGGAACCAAAGATATTTTAGGAATTGACTTCATCTCTAATAATCAAATATGCATTTTGGTGAAAAAGATACAATAACAGTAAAAGCTGGACGGTACATTTTGGCAATAGAAAGTCATGAGAGATTAAGTGCTTGTGAGTGCTCAGAGAGACATTCAAGTATGGTAACAGCTGTACCTGAGAGAGGAGAAATGCTGTCTCCCCACACAATTACGATCATATCAGTGACCCCCTGTCGCCCTCTTAAGGAAGGAAACAAGGTCGTTGTTAAAACCCATGACAATTGGGCCCATATGATTTAGAGGGCTTGGCGGAAATAAAAGAGAATAGAGCTGATATAATGATAGTTAATTTGTGAAATAAAAGAGTTGTGCTAGGAAGTGATTCTGTGTGTGAATTAGAGTTATGTGAAATTCCTAATTATGGGATGTTGGGAGCCACAACTCCAGCCCTCACACACGAACGCAATCATAATTTAATTATGCAAATGCAAAAACTTATTCCG
>NC_090736.1:116627484-116637484 GCF_036898095.1 Palaemon carinicauda
GTATCTTGGTCATTTATCCAATTGACTAGTGATAATGTCGACTGTACAACTACTTTAACTAGGCATACATTGGACTTAGTATTAAGTGATGACATGAATAATATTGTATAGGATAAAAAAGTTGAAGAAAAGTGTACTATCTCCAAGTACACAAACGTATTACGTTTAGTCTACCTCGACAGAAACATGCATTAGTAAATGAAATAAACTTTAGACATTAATAAAGATTTTCTCCTATATTATTTCTTGAAAAAGTTACAAGGAAAATATATGATGCTATCGACGTTCCCTGTGATCATGATGACCAACGTCTGTTGGGAGCTGAGTGTGTTAAATGTCTTACGACCACTCATAATAAAGTGAGTAAAAGTGAATATGATTCCATATGCCCACCGATGGAAAAGACTATAACTGTAAAAGACCAATCTCCTTGATATAATGGAGAGACTTTAGCGAAAAAGATGGAAAATAGACATAAAGAAAGAAAGTGGAATAGGTTAAAAACTTAAAGTATTTGGGTAGAATGCAAAACTGCTGCGTGTCAATATAACTACCTACGAAGAAAAAAAAAAAAAGGAAATACCACAAGAGATAAGTCCTCGAAGCAGCAACAGACATAAATAAGTTATATCATCTCCTAAATTTTATAATGGGAAATGTAACAGAAAAAAAGCTACCTGGTGGATACTGTGACCAGGAATTAGCAAATAGTTTTCTGGTATTTTTCAAAAACAGAATTGAAAATATAACCAGGTCATTTGTAAATACTCAACATCAGATTAATGATACACCAGGCACACCGACAAAATTAATATGATTTAACAGCATAACACAAGATGACATCACCATATTTATCAATGGAGCAAAGAAAATAAACTGCACGATTAATCCGATGCCCATATCTGAAGTTATTGGAGAGAGAAACTATTCTAGTCTAGCCGAAATAATAATGAGAATAGCAAAGGCAAGCACTGATGAATGTAAATTTCCTAGATCTGAGAATATGGCTATAGTCACACTAGTTCGGAAAAATGCAATGGAAAACAGGAAATAAGCTCATATACACCAATTTAAAGTCTACCCTTTGTTTCAAAAGTGCTTGAATATATAATTCCTGAACCACAAGTCAGTCACTGAAAAGTTATAGAAGCATTGCCTGACAACCAATCTCCTTACAGAAAACTATACTCTACGGAGACAGCCATCTACTATGTTGTAAATATGCTGGAAAGGATGGATGGATATCAATGCAGTATTTTAACCCTGGAACGGTATGGTGGGTCGTTCGCGACCCCGAGCATCAAAAAAAGAGGTTTTTCTCACGTGACTCACCCCCGTGACTGAATTTGTGGGTGATCGACCTGCAGTAGGTGTCTCGCCCACACGCTCTAGTAGTGTCCAGATGTGCTTTGCTGTAGCTGTACTCCTTCCCCGATTTCTGAGACGCATCGGGGTCGAGCGCGACTGAGTTTACCCTTCTAAGGTAATTTGCATAATTATCAAAGTTATTACGTATTATGAAATTGTCGTAGAATGGTGCAACTTGTATGGGTTATCAGTTGTGGAAAGTCTTGGTGGATTGTTTGGCTACCATGTGCATGATTTTTTTTTTAGTTAAAATGTCGTTCATCACCACGAGGACCATTTTACCGCGAGTGCCCCTTTTTCATTTTTTTTCATTTTTTTGCCAAGTCATTTTTCCGTAAGATATTGCCAAATAGTGTCGTAAAACTTTTGCTTTTTTAGTGTTGGAAAGTGTGTCTAGATGATCTTGCTACCCATGCGTGACTTTGTTTTTGTCAGATACGACGTAGTTATTGGTATATTGGGTATTTAACTGCGGTTGACAATTTCTGTTTTTTTTCAATATTTGTAAAAATTTACTACGTAATAAGGAATTGCCGTATATTATTGAATTTTTTTTCATGTTTATGTGTTAGAAAGTGTGCCTTGATGGTTGGGCTAACACGTGCATGTCTTTTTTTTTATCTGAGATGCCGTATATTAGAATGTTGGGCCTTTTACCGCGAGTGCCCCTTTTTCATTTTTTTTCATTTTTTTGCCAAGTCATTTTTCCGTAAGATATTGCCAAATAGTGTCGTAAAAATTTTGCTTTTTTAGTTTTGGAAAGTGTGTCTAGATGATCTGGCTACCCATGCGTGACTTTGTTTTTGTAAGATACGACGTAGTTATTGGTATATTGGGTATTTAACTGCGGTTGCCAATTTCTGTTTCTTTTCAATATTTGTAAAAATTTACTACGTAGTTAGGAATTGCTGTATATTATTGATTTTTTTTTCATGTTTATGTGTTAGAAAGTGTGCCTTGATGGTTGGGCTAACACGTGCATGTCTTTTTTTTTATCTGAGATGCCGTATATTAGAATGTTGGGCATTTTTCCGCGAGTGCCCCTTTTTAATTGTTTTGCATTTTTTTGCTTAGTCATGTTACCGTAAGGAATTGGCAAGTAGTGTCGCAAAACTTATATTTTTATAGTGTTGGAAAGTGTTTCTAGATGATCTGGCTACCCATGCCTATTTTTTTTTTAGCCAGATATAGCGTATATATAGGTATGTGTTCGATTTTCCTGTGATTGCCATTTTTTTGTTTTTTCCCATTTCTTTCAAAATTACTACGTACTAAGGAACTATCACAGAGTAATGATTCATTTAGATGTTTATTTGTCGTAAAATATGCCTTGATGGTTTGCCTAGTACGTGGCTGAATTTTTTTTTTCTGAAATGCCGTATATTAGAATGTTGGCCATTTATCCGCGAGTGCCCCTTTTTATTTGTTTTACATTTTTTTGCTTAGTCATGTTACCGTAAGTAATTGGCAAGTAGTGTCGCAAAACTTGTATTTTTATAGTGTTGGAAAGTTTTTCTAGATGATCTGGCTACCCATGCCTATCTTTATTTTTAGCCAGATATGGCGTATATATAGGTATGTGTTCGATTTTCCTGCGATTGCCACTTTTTCGTTTTTTCCCATTTCTTTCAAAATTACTACGTACTAAGGAACTATCACAGAGTAATGATTCCTCTAGATGTTTATTTGTCGGAAAATTTTGTTTACTTCTTTTTTGATTGAATATCATCAAATTTTTTTAGCTAAAATATTATATTGTTTTACATTTTTCTTTTTTTTCGATTTTATTTCCCTTCAAAAAATTTTTTTGGTGTCAGAATTTTAATTTTATAGTCGTAAAATAATCGAAAATTATCCAGCAACCCACCAAATAATTTTTATGCATATCCAAGAATAATTAGATTAGTAAATAACACCTAGAAATTGACATACCCTTCCTACATTTCAAGTGGCAGATTAGGGAGTCTGAGTCAGTGTGGTTGGCGGCCATTTTGTGGACATATCCGAAGCGTAAGTTGCCCTATCTATATATATTCTTGTTCCCTATAGAATTTGTGATATTTTGGTATATTTTTACCTGCATAAATATCATATTATATATTAAATATATGTATTTTTTTACGAAATTTCTAAGTACTCAAAAATTACCTTTAGATATGGCCCCTGATATAAATGTAATTTACAAAATAATGAATATTTTTTTACATATTTCTATTTTAGGATAACATATGTTTATTCCCTAAAAAATTAGCCACTTCCTATTTCATTTGGGTACCCAAAAAAATTCATGAAATTTGGACAAATTTTTTTGCCCAAAAAAAGTTACCCTTTTTTTCTCATTTCAGATCTTCACCTCCATGGGTCTGACTTCATCCAAAATACATCAAGATGTGTCCTAAACATTCAAGAATCAATTCCTAAAAGGATTTGTTTATATATGTATAAACTTTTTTTTATGAATTTTTATGTAAGGTCTTTTCTTTCTACTTAATTTTTTAAAATATTCATAATAAATAGTTTTCCTGCAGATGAGTAGTATTTATATTTACAGTTGTTTTAAGCATTCATTGAAGTTTTTTTTTGGCAAAAGAAAAAAGGAGGTTACTGCAAAAACTGATTTTTCAAGAATTTTTTTTGGCGTCGGGGTCGCGCTCGTCTGAGTATACCCTTAAAGGGGTGTCCGAGGAGCGTACCTATCCAGGGTATACTGCTCGATCTCAGTGCTCCTTTGTATACAGTTGTGCATGAACTGCATCTAAAAGATCTACGGTCCATCGGCGGTGAAGATCAAGCCTTCGAATACCTAAAAGACTACTTAGTGAGTATAAAATACTGGTTACAAATTGGAAACAATTATTCATCATATGAACCCTTAAACAGGGATCTTCCCATGGGGAGTTTACTTGGTCTAATCTTATTCCTCATCTAAACTATTGGTCTTTCGAAAATACTACAGAGTCATGGCGTGAAGTTCAAACTATTTGTGGATGACACACAATTTTACTTCTCCATAAATAATATAGATGACACTACTGAAACTCTTAACCAAATACTTGATAGTGTTAGAGAATGGATTACATTTAAACAACTAAAATTAAATGAGAAAAAAAAATTGAATTCCTGGTGGTGGGTAAGAGAAACAGCGTGAGAAACTTGGGTTATATTCTAATGAACTCAAATAATGACTCGCTGCCGATATCTACTATGGGTTTCACAGACAGTGCAAGAGCGATTTTTTGCAATTATTCTGTAATGAACATTTGTATCAATACGAGATGTTGCTATAGGGTATTACACCCAGTGAGGAAATTTATAGGGGTATAATGAATCGTTAATTATTAGTTAAAAAGACACTTGCCCTTATGCCAAAGGGCAAAATCTCAATCATCCAGTCACAAAACCGAACAATAATATACAGGACCTCTACCTCCACCCCCTCCCTCCCTCTCCTTTCATCCCTCACCTGCTCTCCCCCTGCTTCAAGCTATCTCTCTCCACCTCCACGCCATCCATCCCTCTCCGTTCTTTCCCTTCCCTTCATGCTCTCTTTCTGAAAAGGTAGCTTAAGTTGCAACTTATTTTGTATGATTTTTTTTATATCAAGCACTCTATCTATCTATCTATCTTATCTAATTATAATATTTATTGTTGTAGATATGGAACAATTCAATCGGTTGTTACCTATCAGATGACTGACTGCTTTATTCACTGGTTTCCTCATCTCTCTCTCTCTCTCTCTCTCTCTCTCTCTCTCTCTCTCTCTCTCTCTCTCATAGAATTATTATTATTAGTATTATTATTATTATTATTATTATATATATATATATATATATATATATATATATATACATATATATTGCTATTTAGCAAACAATTTAGATTTCAAAAGCATGGGGCAAAAGGAAAAATTAGTTAAGCCTCTGTACAACTCCCCACGTTAGTAGAAACTGACAGGCAGAGAGAGGGAGAGAGAAAATCAGTGTATAAATAGATATTAATAAGTTAACTGGAGGGTAACAACCACTGAACTGTTACATTTATACAACAGTGTCAATTATTATTATATTGATAGAAAAAAAATCGTAAAAAAATATGTTTAAATCAAAGCAACATTCAGAGAGAGAGAAAGAGAGAAGGAAAGACGTAGGGCAGGTGAGGAAAGAAAGGAGAGGGGAGGGAGAAAATGGGGGTTAGAGGTGAAGGGGGTTGCAGGCAGGCGGAGCTCTTCTAACCTGGTGTTCGTTTTCTTGCTTGGCTAATGAGTTTTGCCTCTTGGTATAGGTACAAAAGTCTTTATCATTTACAATAAATGATTCATGATACTCCTATAAATTTCCTTACTGGGTGTAATACACTATAGTAAAATCTCGTACTGATACGAGTGTTCGTTACAGAATAATTGCAAAAAATCGCACTTGCACTATCTGTGAAACCCATAGTAGTAATGTTCAAGATCTAGGTGTATTTATTGACTGTAACCTGTCTCTAAATACCAAAATAAAATAATATAATAATAACTGCAGGGTATTATCTAAGAAATACTGTGTTTCTTAAAAAGTACCTAGACGAAAACTCTGTATAGAAACTTTTGATAAACTGTGTTATTACTAGGATTGACTACTAACACTATCTACTACAATTTACCAAAAGTGCAACTTAAGAAAATACGAAACATAATGGACAGAGGAGCAAGACTGATAAAAGTTGTCCCACTTAGAGGAAGGATCACCCCTATACTAATTAACTTACCCTGGCTGCCGATTAAAGTGAGAATTGAATTTAAAATATGTACAATAACCCACCAATTTATCAGAATCGGTCGTACAATATACTTAAGAGAATTTCTACATTTTGCGCAGCCCTCGAATTGTGTCGACATGAGAATAGTTACAGATGGCTTCAAACTGTTGGAACCTATATACATGCCTACTCTAGGCTTCGGGGCCTTTAAATATGCGGCCGCGGGACTATATAATAAGCTCCAACGAAACATCCGAATGATTGAAGACATTAAGGCTTTCAGGAGGAAACCTAAAACTTTCATATTTCAACAGTCATACAAAGTGACGATTTAGGAGTAAATGAACAGTACACTATATGAAAAGCTAACTACTCTAAACGAACAAGATAAAACAACAGGGGAGGCCCTGTAGAGAGTTGGGTTCCCCTGCTGTATGGGCCCGGAGAGCAACCATCAAAGTGAAGTAAGTAAATTACAATAAGGGAAGCGACTTTCTAGCTCACTAATGTAAACAGAAGTGAACTAGTTTGGTTTTAATTACATATTCAAATACGTATTTCTCGGTTATATCGAGGAAATAGATATCTTTATTCATTTGACTGTTACATGGTTATTGTTCTACTTTCTTGATTGTTAAATAGTATTTCGAAATTTAATATGTCAAAAGATGATTATAACTCAATTATGTTACACGATCATAAATAGTAACGACATTTCTCTATTTTGTATATATAATCCTTTGTATATTCGCTCTCCCTTCTCACTAACAGCAACTTGTATCAACCAGTCTGCCTATTTCATTGTTAACTGTTAACAGAACTTGTTTCTGGTTGGACAAGAAAGAGCGTGTTTTTATTTTGTGACCTTCCTGCCGTGACCTAGTATGTATACATACTCGATGTGTCTATAATAAAGTACTCATTTGCATTCAACTCGCCTTTGGCTCACAACCTACTCTTGGCTCGTCACATTGATGACCCCGGGGGTCGAATCACTCCTTCTGTCTTCACCCCCACCCCCACCCCCTCACTGATACTATGGTGGACTCCTCGGAAGTATGTTCTGCCCCATTCAAACTTTCGTCGTTTGGCAGCGGAGAGGTGTTTGCTTGGTTTCAGCTTACTGTAGTCCAGTTCCACATCAAGGGCTTGACTCGCTCAACCGCCCAAGCCGATTTTGTTCTAGTGGCGATAACCAAGGACACCTTCCCGGAAATATCCGACAGGCTTTCCGAACAAAGAGACACCGCAATAGCGTATGATGTCCTTAAAACATACCTTCTGCAGCAGTATTCGCCGCCGCCAGCCGCCCGTATAGTAAAGCTTTTTCAGCTCTCTCAACAACAGTTGTGGGACAAAAGGGTTTTGCTCGCCCTCAGAGAAATGACCAGTATCGCTCGCCTGTAACCTGCTGCAGATGGCTTTCCTCGTGACGTGAACCAACTTCCTTACCTACGGGTACGCCATTTACCAGAACCTGTACGGGCTGCCATACCCAAGTTGATAGTTCACTCATAAAGGCCACTTCACGACCTTCAAGACTTCCATCAACGTCTCCACTCCTGACGAAGAACACACCTTTTCAACGTCAACCGAAGCTGACGTTAATGCCGTAGGACACACACTCCTACCTTGTGATGTGCTGGAGCGGCGATAAAGCCACACATCACCCACCACTCGCTCGAGCCCCAACCAACGACTTTTACAGACACTTGCTGCCAAACATCGGCCGCAGTTTTTCTACTACCACTCCAGATTCGGGGCTGCTGCGAAGAAATGTGCCAAGGATTATCAGTGGCCAAAAAACGCATAAGTAGACCATTGCTCGTGGCGGTGGCCTCCTGTGTTTCTAATGTTTTCATATTACATGATGCAGGAACAGGTGTGCAATTTTTGGTAGATACGGATGCTTGTCGATTACTTTTGCCAAGGGAACTCTTCAGGACACGACATAGACTATCTAAGTCTGCCGACGTCCGCCTGGCAGCTACCAACGTCCACCTGGTAGCTGCCAATGGATCTGCTATACCCACCTATAGTTTCGAGAACCTCACATTATCGTTTGGAAACGGCAAATTTAATTGGAAATTTTTCGTTGCTGACGTCAGGTGGCCAGTCCTTGGTGCAGATTTCCTGTCTCATTCCCACCTTCTGGTCGATGTAGCCTACCGACGATTGGTCAACGCAGACTCGTACTCCTCTTCAACCCACCTCCTCCAACATCGCTCTCCACATCAGCACACCCACGGGTGCATTTGCTAACCTCTTCACGTCATACCTGAAAGTTTTCTGTCTAGAACTTCGCCAAACACCCACTACTCCTGTCAAACACGGTATTTATCGCCATATCAGGATGATGGGACCCCGAGTCTTAGCCAAATTCAGACGTATGGCACTGGATCGATTAGCAGCCGCTAAACAGACGTTTGCCCAAATAAAAGAAATGGGCCTTTGCCAAAGGCCTCAAGCTAATGGTCGTCACCCTTACAAATCGTCCTGAAGAAAGATGGCTCCCTGCGTACATGGAGGGATTACAGGCACCTAAACATGCGAACAGAACCGGATAACTACCACCTCCCAAACATCGCCGACATGACCTCTTACATGCACAAAGCGAAGGTTTTCTCCACGCTTGACCTCCTGAAGGGGTATTATCAGGTGCCTATGAACCCAGAAGACATCCCCAAGGCCGCCATTATCACTACCTTCGGTACATTCACCTTCAATTACTCCTGTTTTGGCCTTGGTAAAGCTGGGGCCACTTTTCAACCTCTCATGTATGGCATCTTAGGGGACCTCCCCTTCTGTGTACATTACGTGGATAACATACTTGTTTTCTCTTCCTCAAAAGAGGAACACCTCCGTCACCTGCACATCGTGCTTGACCACGTACAACAAAATGGCCTTGTTGTCCGGTATGACAAGTGTACCTTTAGCACCAATGATGTGTCGTTCTTGTGACACTGCATCACTACTGAAGGAGTCCATCCCCTTTCTGAGAAGGTAGCAGATGCTCAGAACTTCCCTACACCCTCGACCGTCAAAGCACTGCAGGATTTCTTGGTCATGACCAACTATCATCGCCGTTTTCTGCCAGCCATTGCTGCCACTCTTCCTCCCCTGTATGCCTCCAAAAAGGGCAAGCCAAAAGACCTGAAGTGGGGTCCTCTTCAAGAAGCGGCCTTCTGCAACGCGAAGATTACCTTATAAACCACAGCTGCTTTCACTTTCCCCGTCCCATATGCCATTCTCCTTCTCTCCACTGATGCCAGCGACGTCAGTATTGGTGCTGTACTGGAACAGGTGGTCGACGGTTCGCCCCGCCCATTGGCCTTCTTCAGCAGAAAACTGTCCAAGGCAGAATCGGGTCACTTTTGCCATTTCTTAAAATGTATGCCCTTCGTCATTCGCTCAGACCACAAGCCTCTGGTGGATACCTTCACTCCAAAGTCTGATGCCCGGTCTGCGCATCAACGCCGACATCTCTCTGCCGTGGCTGAATACAATTGCACCCTTCAAAACATCCATGGGAAAAGGAATCCCATTGCTGATAACTCAGTAAAGAAACACGTTGGCTTCCGTTCAACTGTGATTGGATTACATCGCCTTGGCTGAATCCTAATGACAGAATCCATATTATCAAGTATGTGGGACATCCTGCACATCCCTCCGTTGGGAAGACCTAACCCTTAACGACTCCAACACCACCCTCCTCTGTGACGGCATTACTGGTAGACCACGACCGTGGATTCCTGCTCCCATGCGGTGATAGTTATTTCATTTCCTTCAAATCTTTTCACATCCCTCGTGCCATTTTACTACTCAGCTGCTGAAGACAAACTTCATTTGGCATGGCATTACGAAGGATGCCAAGGATTGGGTCCACGCCTGT
>NC_090736.1:116642484-116673716 GCF_036898095.1 Palaemon carinicauda
AATTTAGTTATTTAACTCTTAATGAACATTTATAGATAAAACTTAACTATTCCTCTTTATGGAGATATATGAGAGTTAACAACATATCTTTGGCACCGTCGTTCAATTAGTTCATTATGCATGTTGCATAAGATTTTTCATAACTCTGACCATCCTTTACATTCAGATCTCCCTGGACAATTCTATCCTGTTCGTAATACTAGGCAGGCAGTTAATTCTAATAGCCAGGCCTTCTCCATCACGAGACTCAATACTACGCAGTACTCTAGAAGTTTTATTCCAACTGTTACCAAGTTGTGAAATGATCTTCCTAATCGGGTGGTTGAATCAGTAGAATTTCAAAAGTTCAAAGTTGGAGCAAATGCTTTTTTGTTGACCAGGCGGACATGAGTCTTTTTATAGTTTATTTATGACATATTTGTTTTTGATGTTGTTAATAGTTTATATATGACATGTCTGTTTTGACGTTGTTACTGTTTTTAGAATGATTTATTGTTAATTTGTTCTCTTCATTTATTTATTTCCTTATTTCCTTTCCTCACTGGGCTATTTTTCCCTGTTGGAGCCCCTGGGCTTATAGCATCTTGCTTTTCCAACTAGGGTTGTAGCTTGGATAGTAATAATAATAATAATAATATCACGTAAAACTTCCCCATGGACCTTCGAACATAGAATTGTAGAATTCCCCCCCCCCCCCCTGAATTACCGTCCTCTAACGGACCCAGAAGTTAACAGAAAAAACGCACTTGTGATGTGTGAGCTTTTATGTGCAGTCTAAACCCTTTGATCTGAGAAAGAATTTATGGTCTCAATATATAAAGCAGGTCATAGACGCAGAGGACTGGCGCGTTGATTTGACCGCGATTGGCACAAACCCACCAATCCTTAACGTGTATAGGTGGTAAATAGGACAATCCCGGCGCGACTAGTCAGTCGGCTTGTCCTCTCATCCTGACATGGCAGTATGCCCCGCCAGCACGGTTGAGATCAAGGTAAAGAAAAAAAGATAAGGTAAGCTCACTTGTCGGTGGGTGCGGATTAAACCCCCAAGGTGCAGGTGTCTGGGGTATAACGGGTCAAATCCTGGTCACTATACTTACCAAGACCCCGGCCTTAATTACCCTTGAATATTGATGTATCAAAAAAAAAAAAGCATCGGGAAATTTTATAAAATCCCTGGTATCTTCCCAATGTTTGCTCTCCAAAAGTCCTTCTTTGTCATAATAATCTATTGCATTTGCAGTGGTTTCTGACAGAAGCTGGGCAGCTTTTTTCACATTCATACGTTTTGTTCTAGTAACACTCAGATTATTTTCTGTCAATCGATAGGTGAGTCGTAGATCACTTACACTCTTTTTGATGATTTCACGTACACAATCACTTTGAACAAATCTTTCATTACTTAACTGAAAGCTGTAATCAAGAAAATTATTAATTTAATTATATGAAGGGGGTCAACCAATACAAACACCTCTCTCTCTGAATCATAAGGATTTAGAAATGCTGTTTATTATGTATTTATTCCAATGCTCTGCCAAAGGCTGACATTTGCAGGGGCCATATCACTTACTATAGCTACCACGGGAAAATTAACGCTTTCAACACTAGCAATTAAGCTATATAATAAGTTTTTGCTCAAACGGGTGTTTAAATTATAATATATAAGCTGTTTCCATGCTTGTGTAAGTCCTCTTGTCATAACGCATTTCAATCTAGATTGTGGAACAAATAATTTGTCATGTCCTTTATCAAAAGACCAGATATTGGAAATGCTGCATTCATCGAAAGACATAACACATAGTCACTTTTATTCATCCATCTAATGACGTTTTTCTTTCAACGTTTGAAGCATTGATTGCAAAATACCTGGCTCAGCGTTAATTTTTTATTGCCGAAGTTTTAAAGCGTTTCTGAAGGAGGAGGAATTCCACATTGTTTACGCAAATACCTCTATGCTTTAGGACTTATATTCCTCAAATTTATTGCTTTGCTTATATCAGACACTGACCAACGTATCATGAAATGACCATTAATGATACTTTCCACATGGGCAGGAGAAAAAAAAGGTTTCCCAAGGAACGTCTTGCAAAGTGAAATGTCACTGTTTAATTTGTTATTGTTTTCGATTTAGAGTCTTTTATCTTTGTCCCATTGATTTCTTTTCTGAGAGGAGATTATTTCTTTCTCGTATAACATCATTTAGATGGCATTTCATATCCTCTAATGCCTTTGTTGCACCTTGCTGGTCTATGACTTCAGCCAAATCTTGCATGAAAAAACCTCTCCCTTTTTAATAGGGATTTCCTCACCACATAGTGGTATATTTTCTTTAAACGATTTGTCAACTGATCGTTTCAGATTTCGTCCCTCTGCACGTGATTGTCAAAAAATGTTGAGTTCCTCACTACCTGGAATGTAAAAGAAATTATTTTTTATATCAATATGAAAACTTTCTTTCTGATCAGTCTTTCTCTCTCACCATTTATCAATATATCTATCTATCTATATCTATCTCTAACATCATTCATTTCATTTACTTTGAAAACATGAAATCTCTCTCTCTCTCTCTCTCTCTCTCTCTCTCTCTCTCTCTCTCTCTCTCTCTCTCTAGACTTACATGTATGATATTATATATACATATATTTCTAAGATTATACATATTTGGCATTACATTGATGTTATTTCAAATGCATGATACGTTATTATTTTTTATTTTTTTTTTTTTTGTAAATGAAGCGCTGGAACTACGTGAGACTTTGTCGCTTTCTAGGAGCACTGGTAATACTTTACAAATTTTGCTCTAGATTTTTTATATAAGCACTCTCCTCAAAATGTCTACTGCATATCCTACAGTTAGAATAATGAAATTTATCTTTTCTTTGGCAAATATTAATCCACTTTTGTTTGATATCTTGGTCTTTGGAAAAGCGAGAAAATTATACTCCTTCTTTCTTTCTGCCGTGAGAATTACAGCCAAACACTGCACAAATAAATGACATTGCTTGAAAATTACCGAAAAAAATAAAATGGTAACCACCAAGGACTTACAAATGTAATATCTTATCAAGGAACTCTTTTACTGTTGTTAACAATAACACAGAAAAGACTTGAATGAATGAAGTCAATCAGTAGTCAGTATCAAAAGTCATGGCACGGCTACCTAGAGATTGAAGGCCTCAAGGTCTATTATAGTACCGGGTCAACCCACGCACAGGGATAATGGGGGTGAGTAGGGACTAGAGGGGTAAACGTCAAAGAGGGTTAAGTCAGTAAGCACCACTAGCCGGCGAAAGAGAACCTTTCAGGCAGAACTAATTCTGCAAAAGTTTATTATTCTTTCTTATCCAGTTAAGAATAACATTACTATTTCAGAAAATATATTTCAAGATATTTTGATGCCATGATTTCATGATGGAATACAAGAGTATAAAAAGACGCACATTGGTAAAGAAAATAAAAATATTAAAATTCTTTATATCCAGTCAGTAAATATACAAATAAGCAACGTGCATACATACATGGAAAAAAATCATTATTTGACCCTAATTATTTACTGAAATATGCATTTAGAAAAAGCTATACAAATAGGGTTGCATAAATAAACTTAAACTTAGAAAATCCAGATTATTACACTTTACAACCTTTTAACTTTATCAATCATTTTCCTTGCGGAAGTTGCTTCCCTGTTTAATATTCTTATTATAAAGAATGTCCGAAAACGAACAAGATTCGTTAACAACTTCCCCTACACTTTCTGTAATATCATTATCTTTTTCTTCACCGTCCCATACAACCGGCAAACGAAATATCATCGCGGAGAGACTTACCTCACGTTGTAGCGATTCGTCGTCTTTATCTTGAAAGGAAGTTTTATTACTAAGAAAAGAAAAGGTCCCAGCTGTTAAGTTATCTACTTTTCTTTTGGTTTCTGTATGACATTTCGACCCCATGAGATAATTGTCCTTCACTAAATGATGAGATCTAATGCGATATTTAACGGCAATTGAGGATGGGTGCCATTAACAGGCTCCCTTTTGTCGCAAGCAAGTAAAGAAATGTTCCAGTCCATGTTGATTCAGTGTGTATGCCAATTTATATGATATATTGTATTTATTTTCTACCATCTTTAACCATTTGGGCAAATATTTGCAAGAAACGGTCACTCCTTTTTAGGATGGGTAAAGACTTTTACTTCTATTTATTTTCATTGATTTTACTGTCTGTGTCATGCATTTGATAATTTTTTTCTGATTTTCTAAATCCAACCCATAGGCATTTCTGGACATCTTTGTGTAATACGGAACTCGAGAACAGAACATGGTAAACCAAGAATCAGTTAGAGATATAAATTGACTTGCTTTTCCCCAATGTTTATCTAGAAATAATTAATTCCTACCAAAATATTTAAGAGATTTCGCAGTTGTTTCTGATATCAGTTGTACGGCTAATTTCACATTCATGCGCTGAAGGCTACTTGCATTTCTATGTTTCTCAGTAAGCTTATATGCTTGTTTCAAATCGCTTCTGCTTCTCTTTATAAGTTCTCCTACCAAACCTCTATGTACATAATCACCGTCACTTAACCGAAAGCCATGGTCAAGGAAATTGTTTCTTATGAGTTTCATGACGTGAAGATCATCAGCAAAGAAAAAAAATTACACGATATGGTGATACTGGATTCTCAAACGTTGAATTCTTCATACTTATACCTAAAGATATCTGCAACCTAACGTTTGTAGGACACAGGTCGTTAACTATAGCCACTACCTGAAAACCCTCTGACTCTCTCTCAGTGATGATATAAAAAAGGAGTGGTTTTGTCATATCTGGCTCAAAATCGTAATGAATAATTTGCTTTCATGAACTCACAAGACCTCTTATCATAGCACATTGGACTCTGCTTTTTAGAGCATAAAGAGTATCTGAACCTTTATCATAACTCCATTATTTGGCAATGCTACATTCGTCAAATCATAATATAAAAACGATCTCAGTAACACTCATGAATTCAGATTGTGCTTTAATAACTTAATAACGGTCTTTAAAACTCCTGGTTTGATATCCAATCTATTAACCATTCTATTTAATATAGAAAAGGAGGGAAAAGGAAATTTACAACTTTGCCTTAAATATCTATAAGTTTTGGGGCTCAGGCTTCGTAAAATTGAAGCTGTAGTAATATCATCTCCCCACTGTGCAATAGGTTTTCCGCTTAGGAAGAACTCCACTTGTGACTGAGTAAAATATTGCTTAAGGTTGTCCCTGGCAAGGGCAGTTGCTGAGGAATAAGCGTTTTCAATGTTTTATATATAATGCAATTCTCTCTTCCACCCAGTTTGCCCTTTCTCGCTCCGAGTTTAACTCTTCATTTCCATACAATTCCCTTTCTAGCTCCCACTTTACCCTTTCTCTTGCCCACTTTTCCCTTTCTAATGCTGAACTTGCATGTTTTCTCTTCCACCTTACCCTCTCTTGTTCCCACCTTGCCCTTTCCTCTTCCCTCTGTTCTCTTTCTGCTTTCCATTATAGTTTAATATAGATTAACTGTCCCCTAATTCTCTCCAGTCTTTGTTGACATTTCTCTTCACTCAAAGATGGCACATTTCGTGCATAATCTTCAAGAAACTCTGCAACAGGGCGTTTCTCTCCACGTATCTCAGCGCGTTTTTCTCTATTACTCAATAGGGATTGTTCTCTGAAAGTATAGAGATGTAATGCTAAAAATTACTAATATTCTGAAATTAATAAATCAATCACTGACCCATGGTTGAAATAATTCATTATAAATAAGGCTTCATAGTAAAACAATATCTTGCCCACTTGTTTCTTTGAAACTGATAGACATAACAAAAGTAGCATTCACTTTCATCATTTACAATACCTACTCCACTTTAAAACAAAAGATATTTAAATACATTGCTATATACTTGTCAAAATGAGCAATTGGATCGAGTGTTCATGCGTTTATTAAACATATACCGGTATATTGTTAGTTTTCATAACTATAATCTAATACATATCGTTTACCAACAATGTATTCCAATTTTGAACCTTACCTTGTGATAGAGGTAATGATAATGTTGGAATTGATACTTCCTTTAATCATCGTTAGTTTTTTTAAATTGGCTCACCAAGTAATCCATATTTCAGGTTTCTTTCAAATTCATCAGGTTTAAAATGTAAACTACACATGATTGCATTATCGAGGTTGAAAGGGTGCTTCCTTTTACACGAATTTATCAGCTTCCTAGTTTCCTCGTGCTTGGGAAAGCTGGGAAGAGTTACTCCTTCGTCTCTTTTACCTTTATTAGAAGAACACCCGTACAAAGCATAATAACGAGGCATTTTTACCAATAGTAATAAATTCAAGAACTCTGCAAATGGGACTCAACAAATAGTTAATTGGGAAGCGGAAGAGCTTCACGCCGAACAGTAACACCAGCTTCTTTGTAAACTAACTGTAGATACTGGAAAACAAAGGCTGGTAAATCAGAGCAGGGCTTGGTGTGATTACATTGATCTCCGCAGTAGATGACAGATTTAAGGTCGCTGATGGGTACACCTGGTATTTTATAGACCTTGGAAGGCCTGGTCAATGGTCAGCGACAGAAAAGGTTAGAGGCCATGGTCTTGCTCCCGCAGATAAGCAGAGGACAGTGAAGTAGCATATTTAGTTAGTTATTCCAACAGTTAATAACAATATTATGATGAAAATTTTAATGAAATGAGGAAAGGGAAACCTCTGTAATAATTAAATAACTTTTTATTTAATAAAGAGCTACAAAGGTTGCAAATATATAATGAAAGGGAACAGCAAGATTCCATGTAAATGTATATTGAAATATAATAATAATTCAACTAGAAATTATAGTAGTGGTCATGATAATGGTGATAATAATTCTAATTATGGTAGTGATAAATATAAATAAAAGGACAAATAACTAGATTTATGTAAATTCATTTGTTAATGATTCCAATTTTCTTTTTTACGTTCTGTTTTGTTAAAAGTAAATAATTAATTTTCTCTTCGGCGAAAATTATTCAAAAAAGAATTTGTTGCTGTCCATACAAGCATCCTCTCAGTTTTTTTTTTTTTTTTCTGTAATGTGACTTACGGCACAAGTATCAATATAAAATTACACATCATCATTAGCAATAGTTTTTAATATCACTGTCAATACCACCTTTCGGTGATTTTTAGATCTTAGAAAATTTTTAATTTCCGTGAGTTTTTTAATAACCAAATAAGTATACATAATAATATTTACAGTACTTACACTTGGATGTAGGAGGGAACCTCTGCTGGCACCGTTTATGAAATAGGGGCTTTAGGGAAAATCTTCACCCCTTACTGTAACAATTTCCTTGTAAAACTAACAACCTAATCTCTTTTCAACAGTAACCCGCCAAGTATACAATTATTGGAAGAACTTCTTCATACTCAAAGTCAATTTTTTTTTACAATATTTACATCTATATCCAATTTTTCTTGTACATTTTGTTTCATTTCTTCCCATTTAGTCTCATCAAACTGCGTCAATTTAACAGGTTTTCCATCCAAAGATAACTCTTGTTTAAGGAAGGATATAGATTTTTTTTTCTCGGACTCAAAAATCTGCCTTACAGATATATTATAACTACGACCTGACATTTGACAATATTTACTAGATCCTGCTTCCAAGTTATCGGTTTGAAATTTCCCTGGTAAGATATAATCCATAATCCATTTTCAATTCTGAAATGCAGTACTCTGTTATTCCAATCATTGTTTATGTTATACGCTTTATGGCTGTGAAAGTCTCTCTTCTAAGATTTCCTTTACCTGTTTTAGTATCTTCCCAAACTTGCAGCCCTAAATCAAAGTTTTTGAGAAATTCATATTTTTATCTCCATATTCATTAGTTAGTGGTGTGGCATACGGATCATTTAGTCTTTTACCCTTGAACTTTGACTTTAGGTTCATTATCGTCCACCAAGTATAAATTACTTTAATATAATGATCTACTTCAGCGGAAAAATGACAGGAAGTATTCCTTTCCAATTTATAAAAAGTGTTTCAATAATATAATCCTTAGAAATTTTGAAAACCAGATTAATGTTTTGCTTTTCAAGATTACACGGCCATAAAGCTTTTTGTGTTAAACCTTACGAAAGTTTCAAAAGGGATTTTGCCTCTAATGAGTACAGATTTTGCAAGGTAATTAATGGAGCATAATATATTTTAATATAATTTTCATAATAATGGCCTTTAAAAGAAAATTTTGGAAATTTCATTGTTTTCTCATTACTATCTTTTTGTCCAAACCAATTATTTCTGAGGCATTTAAGAATATGGCCTGAATCAAACATAAAGAAAAGTAGTCGACTCATGTGGAGAGGGTGTTGGTATACTATGGATAATTTAGGTGGATTAGCATAAAATGACATCGCTTTACTATTGATAGCATTATTGTTTGTTATGACTACAAGGACAGTAAAACCATTGTTTTCTAAACCTACTATAACCTTCCTTATCATTGCCGTGACCAGGTACCCCCAAATTACCCCCGCAAACGAAATGAGCTTACCTATTCTCTTTCTCTTTACCTTGGTTGAGATATGAGTCCCGCCAGTCTCTTGCGTCTGTAGGCACGGACTATCATGGCGATCGGGTAACTCACTTGATTGGAGCACTTTTTATGTTATATCTATACAATGATTGCTTCTCGCAATCTTTTGACATATTACTGTATTAAAAAAAAAATTTTTATTGTTATTATTACTCTCGAGAATTTATTTATGGTTATATTTGTTATGACTTTTACATTAAAACTTTCCATATATTTCTAATATTTGATTATCTTTTTTTATTAAAAGTGATAGGTCAGTCATTACCATTTATTATGTCATTTGACATTTTCTTTCAATCTTGTTGATAGAGTAATATCTATTTATTCTTCATTTATTATCGTTTGCCAGAATATCCATTTCCCAAACAAGTTTGGAGTGTTTGGCGTTTCATTGCTCTTTATCTCAGGTTTTCATTTACCATGATGTGATTTCTTTGAATTTCCTTTCCTTTTTTATAGATTATTTTGTCTTTAAACGACAGAGTGTACAGCCTTATCCCTCCAATGACATCTTTTATTCTGATAATAAGCAGATACTATTCCAATTAAGTCCTATTAATTCTCTTTTGGAAAAAAAACAATACGTAAGATAAGGATAAAGAATATATTGCCGAGTTATCGACAATTAAAAAAAAAAAAATAATCAGATAGCAGGATAAGAAAGGGTCTAGGCTGCGATTCAACTTATTGTATTCAAGTAATATATTACATAGTTTCTTTAGCAAACTTAGGTTACTTGAAAATTCAGCAAAGCGACTTTTTCATGATAATGATAAGTGCTCTTTTACATTTCACAATACTATTCTTAGTCGAACAAGTAGCGAGGAGACGAAAATAGAGTTACATAAAATCAAATTAGTGTTACACACACTTCATCAGTCTACTTTAAAAAAAAACAAGTATAATTTTACACAAAGTTCTTATGGTGGTGGTTTTGAACAACGGAGTAATTACGAGCCTTGGTACCTTGATAGCGACTCTAACCCGACTAACTACCTGGCGTGGCACACCGCTGGTCGTGGCACAAGGCGTCCATGGGGAGATGCCATGTGTCTTAGGGGTATCGAGGTAGTAGTCCGCTTTGCCTCTAAACGGATGCTTATCCGTAAGGCCTTCGTCTCCTGGCTGTTGCTCTCCCAAGCAATCCGAAAGATCAATGAAGTGACAGAAAAAAAAACCTTTGTCTGCAGATTGGCACGGTGACAGAATCCTGTCGCCGGTGGAAGCTGAGACAGCATGCTCTCCAAGGTGAACCAGCAGGCAGAGGTCATTTACATGATCTCTAACAGGGGTTTCAAAAGGGGCCTACGTGACAAATCCCCCCTACTAAGTTACAGTTACTCCTGGAACTGTGGTAAACTAAAACAAAACACAGTCCTATCAAAATTTACTTTAAATTCAAACCCCGACATTACTATTCTGCCCCAGTTCGCTCTGGGTGTAAAAAACCTCAACTTCTCCCAAAAAAAAAAACTCAAACAACAACAAACTACAAAGTCAGAACAAAGCAAGTTCACATATTTCATTACAGTAGTTTTGCTTTTAATTATGAGTAAAATATAAACTATAACCAAATAAACACACAAGATATATAATGTGATTAAACGAAACCAAAAACAAATTAAAAAAGATCATATACTCAAATAGGATTATATACTCAAAAAGGATTATATACTCAAAAAGGAAAAAGAAAAAAAAAGTGGCAGTAATTAACTCTGACAACCAAAACACATGAGTATAGATGAGTAAACAAATTACTGAAAAAGGTTACATAGGTATAAAGCAAAAAGGAAAAAAAAAACTATAGCAAGTAATTCTGAGAACAATGCATATCTTGACAACTTTAAGCAAGCAAGAACTAAGAACCAAAATATCCAAAGAGTACACAACAGCAACTGAAATTCGAATATTTCCTTGAGTAGAACAAATCATAAATAAAAAGTACTCAACTTAGGATTTTAATCCCCAGGCTCACCTAAGCAACAACTTTGCTACTCTTAGATCACAGGGAAGGTGTTACATGTCTCAGTCTCACTCCCCGCCCTCGATTCTGTAATTAGAGACATGGTATAATAACAGTTGACAAAAAATCACAGTATATAAAACCAAACCATTCCCTATGGAAATGAAAAATATATAGATCCAAAGAGACATCGTGAATAAAAAAGAGATGCACATCAAAAATCAAAAAGGTAAAATGAAAAATACAGGATGGCCATTGCATTTACAGGAAAAAATTACCAATAAAGTTACCAATCAATATATTCTCATATAGCTATATCACAATAACAAAGTGTTTACAAACCAAAGTACTAGTACATAAAAATAGAACACATCTGTGTGCGAACTAAACCTACAGATGACACCAGCTGGGTTGTTACATTTTCAAACCGTGCCTGTGACGGTACGTTCATCCATACACCTGAGGGCTCATTTGGACACACCGGAACCCCACCCTGTGTAGGAATGTTTCCTCGACCTTCGCCAGCGTGAGGCAACTGGCTGGCTGTCCTCCTTGGAACTTGTATTTCTACAGCCAAAGTTTCCCTTACCGGCAGAGGATCTGTCAGCATTACTGTTCCGACTCCCTCTGCCCTCCGCCATCGAAGACAGGCAGGACCACACACTATTGGCCAACAACATATACCCAGTCCAATCAGGATGGCAAAAAATACACATATACTAGCTAAATAAAAGCCTACGCTTAAGATCCTATGTGATGTTTTTAAATCCACAAATTTTTTGTAGAAAGGGAGGTGATCTAAGGACATGGTTCCGAGTCTAGTCAGATTAAGGGGAACTAACATGTGAGACACATTCACACCTGGCAAGATGACAGAAGCATTCAACACAGAAGTGTCCCTAACTGTCACACGTTCACAAATCCCCCCTACTAAGTTACAGTTACTCCTGGAACTGTGGTAAACTAAAACAAAACACAGTCCTATCAAAATTTACTTTAAATTCAAACCCCGACATTACTATTCTGCCCCAGTTCGCTCTGGGTGTAAAAAACCTCAACTTCTCCCAAAAAAAAAAACTCAAACAACAACAAACTACAAAGTCAGAACAAAGCAAGTTCACATATTTCATTACAGTAGTTTTGCTTTTAATTATGAGTAAAATATAAACTATAACCAAATAAACACACAAGATATATAATGTGATTAAACGAAACCAAAAACAAATTAAAAAAGATCATATACTCAAATAGGATTATATACTCAAAAAGGATTATATACTCAAAAAGGAAAAAGAAAAAAAAAGTGGCAGTAATTAACTCTGACAACCAAAACACATGAGTATAGATGAGTAAACAAATTACTGAAAAAGGTTACATAGGTATAAAGCAAAAAGGAAAAAAAAAACTATAGCAAGTAATTCTGAGAACAATGCATATCTTGACAACTTTAAGCAAGCAAGAACTAAGAACCAAAATATCCAAAGAGTACACAACAGCAACTGAAATTCGAATATTTCCTTGAGTAGAACAAATCATAAATAAAAAGTACTCAACTTAGGATTTTAATCCCCAGGCTCACCTAAGCAACAACTTTGCTACTCTTAGATCACAGGGAAGGTGTTACATGTCTCAGTCTCACTCCCCGCCCTCGATTCTGTAATTAGAGACATGGTATAATAACAGTTGACAAAAAATCACAGTATATAAAACCAAACCATTCCCTATGGAAATGAAAAATATATAGATCCAAAGAGACATCGTGAATAAAAAAGAGATGCACATCAAAAATCAAAAAGGTAAAATGAAAAATACAGGATGGCCATTGCATTTACAGGAAAAAATTACCAATAAAGTTACCAATCAATATATTCTCATATAGCTATATCACAATAACAAAGTGTTTACAAACCAAAGTACTAGTACATAAAAATAGAACACATCTGTGTGCGAACTAAACCTACAGATGACACCAGCTGGGTTGTTACATTTTCAAACCGTGCCTGTGACGGTACGTTCATCCATACACCTGAGGGCTCATTTGGACACACCGGAACCCCACCCTGTGTAGGAATGTTTCCTCGACCTTCGCCAGCGTGAGGCAACTGGCTGGCTGTCCTCCTTGGAACTTGTATTTCTACAGCCAAAGTTTCCCTTACCGGCAGAGGATCTGTCAGCATTACTGTTCCGACTCCCTCTGCCCTCCGCCATCGAAGACAGGCAGGACCACACACTATTGGCCAACAACATATACCCAGTCCAATCAGGATGGCAAAAAATACACATATACTAGCTAAATAAAAGCCTACGCTTAAGATCCTATGTGATGTTTTTAAATCCACAAATTTTTTGTAGAAAGGGAGGTGATCTAAGGACATGGTTCCGAGTCTAGTCAGATTAAGGGGAACTAACATGTGAGACACATTCACACCTGGCAAGATGACAGAAGCATTCAACACAGAAGTGTCCCTAACTGTCACACGTTCACTCTTTCTTTTCCTTTGGCCAGGTAGACGGAACCCGTACCCTTGAACAGAACACCCGTCCTGATGTGTCAAGATAGTGACTCCTGGGGTCAACACTTTAACCTCATTCCCCGAGTCGAACGTCACCTCATACTTTGATTCATGTCTCACACAAACTATCCAACGATGTCCTAAATTAACTATTCCCCTTTCAAAATCAGCCTTTACCTCGAACCTACAACTATGCACAAAGCTAGGCTCTTCCAGGTACACATCAAACAAACAAACACGCGCGGCAGGCATGAAAAGTGCATACACAGGTTCACACAACACATGTGCTTTCCCTATCCTACACCTATCAAATTAGGCAAAGTCACAGCCCAAGTGTCCCTATGGTTCACAGCAAAATATGGCAGATCAACTAATACCAGAGTTGCAAATTCCTTTGTTCCAGTCTGTGTCCACAGGGACTACTTCAAACAAACGAAAATCAAAATCCTCCTTCTTAACAGGTATCTCTGAGAAAAGATAAAACTTGCCCTTTAACTTAGTAACAGTCGCGGATGACATTCGATAGAACTCCGCTGAATTATTATCTACAGGAGAAATAAACATTGGCACTGCCTCATGAATTTTCTTAATTATTCTCAGCTTTCCTTCTTGTGTCTGCGCTATTGAGTCCTGCAAGAAGTTATCTTCAAAGTCTACACGTGGCATAAGTACGCCCACCCCTTCTTTCACATTTCCGTTACACACATACAGTTCAATTACCATTTTAACACAAGGGTCTATACACACTTCTTGTGTAAGTCGAAGGTCCCACTTATCAGTTATGTTAACAACAGGTTTATTACAGGTGCTATTGATGCGACTGTCCCTCCTATGGGTAGGATTCGATCCCTCAAAGTTACAGTTAATACCTCAGGACATGAGAGTACATTCAACCCTAATAACCAGATCGCATCCGAATCAACAATAACATCTATCCCCCGTAATACCCAACTCAGGAACAACATAGAAATCATGAATGAATTTCTGGTCTCCCAATTCAAAAGGTTGTGAACAAAACTATTTATGAGAACTTCTTTTCCCCCTAGACCTTGATATTTTAAAGGAACCTCGTTTTGCACCTGACCGACTGTATTTTGTGTTTCCACAATTAGAGACACAAATGCCAGTGTATATATTGAACATCTCTTAAAACCAGAAGGGAACTTAGCTTTCATAACAGGTTGCTGGGGTGCTGTCATCGGTCTTCTTCATATTGGGTTGTCCTTGGCGCATCTGGCGCCGCTGGGGGTCGTCCTTTGCTTGCGGCGTCGACCAAGTCGCAGGCGGCGGCAGTTGTATCGTTGTGGGCCTCCCTCCTGGGGATGCCTGAATAAACCACACTGGATGATTGGGGTAATATGATGTCATTCCCATCCCAGGCATTGTTCCCATCGTAGGTATCTTTCCTTCTGCTGCTTGTGGCGTTGCTGTTGCTACCGCGGTGGGGGTTCAAGCAGCATTGGCTCGCGTAGTGTCCCCACTGTTTGCAATTATAACAATGCATCTTCTTCTGGGTTTTGGTCTTTGGGATTACTCCTTGTCCCGACGATTTCTTATGTCCATTCGGATGGCTCCCTGACAATGATAACGACGATGAAGGTTGCTGTTGCCTTTGTCTTTGCAGCTATTGCACGGCTTCTGTGCTTTCTATTAAAATCCGCATGATTTCCATCGCCCTCTCCACGGGTATGGGCTGCATCAGTGTACCCCACTCTTATCCGGGTACATGCATAGCCATAATCTTCTTCAACCTTGGGTTCCTTCACGCCTTCCAATGCATCATGACCATCCAAAAAATCGTCTAAGTCTGCTGCTATCCGCTCGAAGAAGTTGTAGTAATGTTCGCCTTCCTCGTTAACAGGAACGTAATTGCGAACGTACGGATGCAAACTGGCGGTACCTAGGCCTAGACTCTGTTATATATGTACTTTCAGGTGTTCCCAAGACCTTTGCTCCATAAATTGAATGTCCCTTTTTACTCTTCTATGGGCTTCTCCTCTAATTCTCTGTTTTGCCAAAATAATTCTCTGACTGTCTGACTAGATCGCTCCGTTGTCGCTGCTTCAACAGATGTGAGGAACTCTTCGATCGATATAAATCTTCGCCCTTGCCGTAGCCCTATATTTTCAAAGATGGGGACATACTCTGAAAGTGATGGAAAACCGCTAGAGTCGCTTTGTCTCCCATTTCCTCCGAGTCAAAGTTTAAACCCATCTTCCAGTGAAGGAAGGAAGTGCTGTGTTGGTCCCTCTGCGCCCATTGATGTTCCACTGTCTACAGGTTTTCCTTATCTCCTTGCGAAACGCCGTAGGCCTCAGACAGTTTCGTCGACCTCAATGTACAAATCTTCAAGTTCTTGTACACTCATTTTTTAATTTATTATTTTTTTCACTAAACGTTGAACCAATCCTACCGTAAAACTACCAAAATTGTCAAGATATCGACAATTTAAAACAAAATAGATTTTCAAAAAGCGGGATAAGACAGGGCTTAGGCTACGATTCAACTTATTGTATTTACGTAAAAAATTACATAGTTTCTTGACCACACTTAGGTTGCTTGAAAATTCAGCAAAGCGTCTTTTTCACAATAATGATAAGTGCTCTTTTACATTCAACAATACTATTCTTGGGCGAACGAGTAGTGAGAAGACAAACATACCCTAGATTAAAATCAAATTAGTGTTACTCATAATTCATCAGTCTACTTTGATAAAACCAAGTATAATTTTACACAAAGTTCTTATGGTGGTTGTCTTGAACAACGGAGTAATTACAAGCCTTGGTACCTTAACAGCGACTCTAATCTGACTAACTACCAGGCATGGCAAACCATCACTCGTGACACATGGCGTCCATGCAGAGATGACACGTGTCCTAAGGGGTATCGAGGTAGTAGACCGCATTGTCTCTAACCGGATGCTTATCCGGTAGGCCTTCGTCTCCTGGCTGTTGCTCTCCTAAGCAATCTGTAAGAAAAATGAGGTAACAGAAAAAACTCTTTGTCTGCAGATTAACACGGTGACAGAATCCTGTCGCCAGTGGAAGCTGAGACACCAAGCTTTCCCAGGCGAACAAGCAGGCTGAGGTCATTTACATGACCTACAACGGGGGTTTTAAGAGGGGCCTACGTGATAGTTCCATTAACCCATGTATATCACTATCACATTTTCTCTCTGCCTACATAATCACAATCCTTTCGAAATTTCTCTAAATTAACGCGAAAACAAGTAGTACTTCAGCATGAGATATTCTTCAGAAAAGTCCAAAAATATTCTTAGTATATCTCTCCTACGAGACATTTGGACACATGGGATTATGAATGATAAAATGAAAACGTGCTCCTTTAATGACTTCAATTCAGGTAAGTACATTAATACCATAGCAGATAATTCACTGCCATATACAAGATGGTAGATAATTCCTATCGCGATCCTTTATATTATTTCAAGTCAAATTTATATTGAGTAAAAAGTAAAGCAAGTAGAAATCACAAAGATTTTGCATTTTACAACTTAGATGTATGCTACCATTTGTCCTTGATACCCTGCAATGTACCAAATCTGATTAACTAATACCAAAAACGTAAACATTTAAGCCTAATCCTGGGTGCCCAATTCTCTTGAACTGAGCAGGCTAGTCCGTAGTAAGGTCTATAAAACACATGTATTCTATAGACCTTGGTCCGTAGTGTGTGTGGGCATTATCACAAGACAGGGGAGCGGCTCCAGTCCTGCAGGACAAACCATACGGTCAATTCTATACATGACCACGACCCATATAGTGACAGGTCAAGTAACGCGCACCTAAGGTTTTGCTACTCAAGGCGTCAAATCACTTGAAGTCAATCAAGGCTACATGAGGTACGCTGTCAGGAAGATCAGCCACAATAAGGAAATGGTTGTGTATTAAAAGACTAAGTCAAAATATTAATTCTGTTTTTTGTTTATTATTATTTTTTTAGGATTTCTTTTATTGTCCTTAATCTATAATCTGCAGAGAATTTGAGCATATAAATACTAACAGTTCAGTAAAATGCATCATTTACTAATACGTAGTATAGCGGTAAACATCTCTGTAAAATTGAGTTTCGTCTCCAATTACAACTGTATAATAACGTAATAACTATGGCGAACCATTGCACTATCTATGGGTGATATAATACGAAAAAGAAAGTAATAAATCTTAATCAAGGCATTCGGTTCTTTCGTTTTCTGAGAGATGGAGTCTTGAGAGATGCTTCGATAAAAGCATGTCAACCATCACACAATATAACTCCAGAGCATGCTGTGATTTGTTCTGAACCTTTAGGCAAAGAAGATATTGCTAACGACAGGAAGTCAAGTCTCCTTGGAACAGAAAAACACAAGAATCGACGGATTTTAAAGCATGAAGCTGTTCCAACGCTTTCTCTGCCCGAAGGTAATTGTTATATGTATTCATATCTGGTTCAAAACTGATTTCTATTACGGAAAACAGAAAATAAGCAAGGAATACAACCATGAGCAAATAATAAAATGTAAGTAAAATTTGTAGGAAGTGTACTGTAGAACATCATGCTGACAGATGGAATCTTGAGAGATGCTTCGATAAAAACATGTCGACGATCACACAATATAACTCCAGAGCATGCTGTGATTTGTTCTGAACCTTTAGGCAAAGAAGATATTGCTAACGACAAGAAATCAAGTATCCTTGGAACAAAAAAACACAAGAATCCACGGATTTTAAAGCATGAAGCTGTTCCAACGCTTTCTCTGCCCGAAGGTAATTGTTATATGTATTCATATCTGGTTCAAAACTGATTTCTATTACGGAAAACAGAAAATAAGCAAGGAATACAACCATGAGCAAATAATAAAATCTAAGTAAAATTTGTAGGAAGTGTACTGTAGAACATTATGCTGACAGATGGAATCTTGAGAGATGCTTCGATAAAAGCATGTCGACGATCAAACAATATAACTCCAGTGCATGCTGTGATTTGTTCTGAACCTTTAGGCAAAGAAGATATTGCTAACGACAAGAAATCAAGTCTCCTTGGAACAAAAAAACACAAGAATCGACGGATTTTAAAGTATGAAGCTGTTCCAACGCTTTCTCTGCCCGAAGGTAATTGTTATATGTATTCATATCTGGTTCAAAACTGATTTCTATTACGGAAAACAGAAAATAAGCAAGGAATACAACCATGAGCAAATAATAAAATCAAAGTAAAATTTGTAGGAAGTGTACTGTAGAACATTATACTTAAAGAACGCTATAGTGTATTTGATGTTTTGAGAAAAATATGTGTAATTCTCAAATGAATTTCTTAATTTGTAAGCATCGTGTTTTCAATGTTTTCTGTCAATCTTTTGAATGGAACATAACTATATATATATCTATATATATATATATATATATATACACACACACACACATATATATATATATATATATGCGTATATATGTATATATATATATATATATATGTGTGTGCGTATATATGTATATATATATATATATATATGTGTGTGTGTGTGTGTGTAGATGTAGGTCATTGCACTTTGCGAGCTTCAAAGATAAGATAAAGAGGAAAACGAAGAGTCTGGACAACATCTCTCATATTCATTGGTGCCGACGTTTCGGAACTCATACCACTATTAAGGCAATAAAAGACATAAAAAATATTATTAGCGAAACTCAGTAAATTTATAAATTAAAAAACAGTTTAAAATTAGTTATATATAAAGATAAAACTAAAATAGTAAATAAAAAGAAGTACGTAAAAGATAACTATATTAAAAATGAAATACACAAAAAAAATAAACATGTAGATAAATAAGTAATAATATTTTTTTTTTAGGAGACCAACCTGCCTTCACTGAACCAGAAGACTGAGTGATTGTCTGAAGAACAGAACTTAAGAAGAAAATTCCAAATTCACCGGCATAAGCAATATGAACGGGGACAAAGGATAATTGGCTATTCAGTAGAGAGTCATGTTCTTTAATTACTAACGACTTCAATATTGGAGTCGTTAGTAATATATATCTTATATAACGTTAGTAATATATAAATTTAATTTTAAACTATTTTGTAATATATAATTTTATCGAGTTTTACTTATAATATTTTATATGTCTTTTATTGCCTTCACAATGAGATGAGTCCCGAAACGTCGGCACCAATAAATATGAGAGATGTTGTCCAGACTATCTGTTCTCCTCTTTATAATATATTAGACAGGTTGGAGCCAGGCAAAAACTGCCCTTTTTTGGGGTCAAGGTTTTCTAAACTGATTCTGGTACTTCGAACCATGCTGATTCAAATAAGCTTTTGGGCCATCTGAAATTTTGCCCGAAATCCAAGATGGCGGCCAAAATCCAAAATGGCCACCAAAAATCACAAAAAATTTTTTTACGCCGTTGGGTTTACCTATCAAGATGCTTTTTTCTCCCAGAATAGCTATTTTTAGGCAGAGAATAAGACCCTCTAGTATAAATTCCGAAAAAATTTATTTATCCTGGCGAAATCAAAGATGGCCGCCGGAGTCGGCCCACCAACGTACGGATTGCAATAACTCCAGTTCTAGATGGGCTATGACAATAATATTGGTCTCTATCCTTAGGTTTTCAGGGGCAAGGAATTCAAATTTGTTATCACTTTGAACCATAGGCTACTCTTTCACGATGAAAATTCACTATAGCTGCATAGGCTGATATGTATTATCGGTTATTTCCTAATCACTGTGATTTTGTGAATATCTTTACACTGTGCACTACTTAATTTCAATCATTTAAGGTTTATTGTCATGTTAAAGGGTCTGAATGTCCAGAATAATGTCTCATAAACACTAATTTATGATACAAGCAATAACTTCACACTCTCATGAATTTTCTCTTCATGAAAGTTTGAAAAAATTGCATACCATCTGTATCATTCTTATGAAACTAACCAGAAGTTTATTTCAGATTCATTGAAACCGTGGAAAGGATAACAAAATGGCAGCCACTCCATTTCTAAGCAAAGGGCCAAGTATAGGACTTTGTAGTCTCTGCAACAAACTGGTCAATGATAATGAAGACATGGCCAAGATTTGACTAGCTACACTTGAGTCACTGAAAGGATTAGCAGAGAGGTGGGCTTCAACTTTGATCGTACCTTTGCAATGATGTGACTAGTCTTAATGAAGACATCTGTTGCTTGTTCATTTGTAGAGTATCCACCTTGCATCGGGCCTCCTCTGACCTTCACTTCTCGGTTAATGGTTGTCTCTGTGATCAGGTCACCATGGATAGCGGAGAAGGGTTTGCCTGACAAGGAACCTCCAAATCCATCCTTTACAAGGTCTTCCCATGCATCTTTGTGAGTCCTCTTTAGATTCTGTAAGTTAATGCGTTGGAAAGTCAAGTATCGGGCATAATTCACATGCCCTAATGCAAAGCATTTTGGCAGTAGGGTCCTTTCTGCCGCTAAATGCATAATGATATCCTTTTCCTCCACTGCAGCAATCAAACTCAACATTGAAGAAACATCTCTCAAGTATTTCACTGTCAATTTGGCTTGTGTCCCTTCAGCTTGCATAAGCGATGCATCAAGGTTTCCAGCAGATGGACTACATCTCAGCTTGGCAATCAGCTCCATGGTAGGCACATCTAGCTTCTCACTAACTTTCTCAGTTGTAATCCTGTACCTTAGGAGTGCCTCAAATGCCTGTTTGTGAAGCCTCACACTTCTTGCATAGTGTCGACCTTCTATGGCTTGGGTAACTGATCCATCGGCAATTGCTTTAGCATCGACCCACCAGTATCTTAACCCTAAACACCAATACTTCTTGTATAGAACTTTGAGATTCACCAGGATGGTGTGAAATCCACCCATCAGTGGTATGATTTTGTCATACCTATCTTGCTGAAGCCAAGAAAGGATCAACATTTTACCGTTGATAGCTTCATCTGCATGTGCAAAAATGTAATCTACTTGCAGGTCATCAGCTATTTGCAGGATCATATCCATGTACCACTTGATTACATTGTCACTTGGAGGTAGGGGGACAACAGGGAGGTACTCCAGCTTGCACTTGCTAGTTTCGCACTTCGTGACATTCTTCATAAATGAAGTCCAAGATCCAACTGGTACCAGCGGTTCTTTGTCAACATCAGGAAGACACTGGTCCATGCAGGTATCTCCGACAGCACTTACTAATACCCAGGCTATGCTGCGTTGAAGAGAGTCATCTATCAGCTTTGAATCTTTGTAATCATCAGTGAAGTCTGGAAATGATGGAGGTGGTGTCTTATTCTTCTTAGGGATCTTGAAGGATCCATAGTCTTGTGGCTCGTTGTCTTGAATATCTTGCTCATGCTCCTTTCTTGGAACTGTAGACCCCGCTGAGTGATCACCATCATGTCTGGCTTGGAAGATTGTCCCTGTTGTGTGATGTGTAGTGTGTGCTCCGGTAAGAGTTTGCTGCTTGCCGTCTGAATTATCGAAGGTGACATGAACACTGCGGCCGCTAATAAAACCGGGAGGTAGCATCTTATGTTGCATGGTAACTGACTTTGCCTAATTGCTATTCAACTGGCGCACATCAGAGTATGAGATTCTAACCCCGCAGCGATGAAGAAGTGTCGTGGCTTCCTTGCTGCCTGTTATCCGATGAACAGTTAGACTCAGTGCAGTTCCAATAGGCAAATGCTGAGAGGTTACCACCTTCTCCCAACTCTGGCTGATAGCTGAAATTTTTTTCTGCTTCTGCTTTGCTTGGAGAACAAGCATAACCATTAGCATCGACGAATCTCCGTGTGTTTATTGACCAACTGATGGCGTTGTATAGACATTGTAGGGGTCTATAACTATCTAGAAGACTATATAACTCTTCCGCATCAAGAGGCCACTTGATTGTCTGTCTTTGGGTAATCTTTCGTCGAATGTCTTGCAAATGCTTTGGTCAAATCCATCTCTCGTAGACCATGGCCCTGAATGGTAGCCGCAGTGTACGCAACAGGATTCACTTCAATGGAGTGCACCAGTAGCCATTTGCCTATCTTGTGGAAAGAGACTGACTTGCCATACTTCTCAATTAATCTTTTTTTCAGTGTGTAGGTCTTTGAGATAGGTGGGTCCGAAAGTCCTTCGTCTTCACCCATTTCCTTGATGTCATTTATCAACTCTTACAGCAGGTATGCATCATGATTTTCAAGGACATTTCTGGTGAATAGGTGGAAGAACTGATCCATAATGCATGTTCTCAGTATTTCCTGTTTCTCAGCATCCAGTGAAAGTGACTTCGCGTCATGACCGTACATATAGGTAAAGCTTCGGTAACATCGCTTATGATAGTAGAAGTCCTGCGTAAAGACGTCATATAATGTTCAACCAAGAAGGACCTTCAATCTGACAGCAGCTTCGTGGTGTTTATTGGTAGAATCCTCGATCCATTCCTCCATTGCCTGCTGGAGATTGGTGAAAGCGTTATCATCACAACACCATCCAAGTCCACCTTCATTAAAAGCATTTTCATCAGCGACCGATGCTTCATTGCAAACAAAGCAGACCTTCTTTTGCAGTGATCCCCGCCGAACTCAGTATGGCTGAGGCGCAGGTTGGCTAGTGGATGATTCTGAACCTGATTCTTCTGCAGACCCTGATTGCTGAAGTTGGCGTGACTGACTTTCTAGACGGCCCAATCTATTTCGAAAGTTGATACGACAACTGTCATGAATTATGAACTCATGTTTCTCTAAATCTAGCCTAAGTGTCGCTAATCTAAATTCTGAATACGGGAACTGTGAGGACAACTCTAAATCTAGCCTAAGTGTCGCTAATATAAATTCTGAATACGGGAACTGTGAGGACAAAGCTAACCTGCTGTCAATACAAGCCCACCTCTCTGCTAATCCTTTCAGTGACTCAAGTGCAACTAGTCCAATCTTGGCCATGTCTTCATTATCATTGACCAGTTTGTTGCAGAGACTACAAAGTCCTCTACTTGGCCCTTTGCTTAGAAATGGAGTGGCTGCCATTTTGTTATCCTTTCCACGGTTTCAATGAATCTGAAATAAACTTCTGGTTAGTTTCATAAGAATGATATAGATGGTATGCAATTTTTTCAAACTTTCATGAAGAGAAAATTCATGGGAGTGTGAAGTTATTGCTTGTGTCATAAATAAGTGTTAATAAGACATTATTCTGGACATTCAGACCCTTTAACATGACAATAAACCTTAAATGATTGAAATTAAGTAGTGCACAGTGTAAAGATATTCACAAAATCACAGTGATCAGGAAATAACCGATAATGCATATCGGCCTATGCAGCTATAGTGAATTTTCACCGTGACAGAGTAGCCTATGGTTCAAAGTGATGACAAATTTTAATTCCTTGCCCCTGAAAACCTAGAGATAGAGTCCAATATTATTGTCATAGACCATCTAGAACTGGAGTTATAGCAATCCGTAAGTTGATAGGCCGACTCCGGCGGCCATCTTTGATTTCGCCAGGATAAATAATTTTTTTCGGAATTTATACTAGAGGGTCATATTCCTCTTCCTAAAAATAGCTATTCTGGGAGAAAAAAGCATCTTGATAGGTAAACCCAACGCTGTGAAAAAATATTTTGTGATTTTTGGCGGCCATTTTGGATTTAGGCCGCCATCTTGCATTTCGGGCAAAATTTCAGATGGCCCAAAAGCTTATTTGAATCAGCATAGTTCAAAGTACCAGAATCAGTTTAGAAAACCTTGACCCCAAAAAAGGGCAGTTTTTGCCTGGCTCCGACCTCTCTCTCTCTCTCTCTCTCTCTCTCTCTCTCTCTCTCTCTCTCTCTCTCTCTCTCTCTCTCTCTCTCTCTCTCTATATATATATATATATATATATATATATATATATATATATATATATATATATATATATATATATATATATATATATATAATATATATATATATATATATATATATATATATATATATATTTTTTTTTTTGGGGGGGCCTCAAACCATGATGTCCTGATGGAAGGTTCCTTTAGTAGCTTCCTAAGGGTATATATGACTACAGTGATATTCCCATAGAATCAAACCAAAGGTTTCACAGAGTTCTAATTTCTGGCGCGAGTACCTTTAAGATTACTCTCAAGGTTATCGTATATAATCAGGGGACGCATTCTTGACACGCCACATGGTAATCTGTACCCCGAATAGCCTTTACGCTTCGAGGGGGATACAAGGCAGAATTAGAAGGGTAGCTGCAATAAAGATACCCTGGCTCCCCTACTACTATGGTATCACAACAGGGCCAATTCCCTTTGGCGGTCATTCCTTTATCTGTAGCGACTCGCTACGGTGGTGTTCCCTGTTGATCTGACACTTTCGATCGATTTATAGGATTCTTTTTGCTTTTTACGTCTTCTTTCTCCATCCAGAAAGTTGATTATTTATTTTTTACAATATATATTCTAGTTCTAGCCTCATAATGAATATAGTGTAATTATTGTGTTTGGATTTACGCCGATCACCGGTGTCGCCATTGGCCCCGTCGTTCAATGGGCATGTGTTATTTAGATAGCAGAACGACTTTTCCGGTTTAAATAGCTTTAATTGTTATTATGAAAGCTATAGAGGCATTTTATATTGTAAAGATATTTATATGCATAATTTTCCCTTTTTTCTCTGTCGATCGTATATGTCAGAGTTTTGGTGCTTTTAGGTAACTGAAATCTCGCCTTGTTTAGGTAACCTAGCCTAGACAACATATACTTTCGTCATTTCCTCGGTTACCCTTGTGTATCGGTTATCATTCCTTGGAGATTGATATCTCCTGGAAATATTTTAGCCATTACTAGTCTCATTTAGAGATTTATGGGTAATCTCTATTCCCTCTGAGAGTACCCTTAGGCTACAACTCTCTGGGTCAGCCTTGAATTTCGAATTCAGGCATGACTAGCCTAGAGTTTTTTGTCTCATCCCTTAACAGCAGACGGCAAGTTTGGGGATTCGATCAGAACCTCGGAGTATTTAGTCTTTTGTCGGCAGTCGGTCGGTGGGGTGATTGCATTCCCCTGCCGGCAGAGCTGCCAGCATAGGAGGCTAGCCCTCCCTAGATTACACCCGAAGTGGTTGAATGTTGCCACCACTTTCTCCCTGTGGTATAGTAGACTAATCCTATACTCGCAGACCCTAGGCTGTAGAGTCGTATACTCTTGTGGCCTAGGATGGTGCCGGCATTGGAACTTTGTTTCTCCCTTGTTGAGAGGATCGGCATGGACTGCCATCCACTTAACTGTATTAGCACCTCCTAAGCTGGAGAATAGTTGATTTTTCTGCCGCTTGTGGTTGTGCCGGTACTGAAACAGAGTTTCTTCAAGGTGTGTAGGTTCGGCAACATTGCCAATCCCTCCCATACCTCAAATAGGACCCTTCCCCCCTCTCTGTTCTTTTACGATGGCCGATCCATTATCTTTCTTGAGCCGGCGTCCTGCAACCTTACCATTGCCAGTGGGTTGCCGGAGCCGGCCAGACCTCCTCTCCTCAGCTGACGGCTGTCGGCGACTGACGGCTTCCAGCGGCCATGGCGGCTTTAGGTGGGAAGTCCCTTTTGTCACCAAGGTTCTCCAATTCTCCCTTGAACTGCTGACCACAACTTCTGTTGTCGGCGTATTGCTCTGGCTGGCAGTAGAACGGCACAGATAGGTACTGACTCAGTCGGTAGCATGCCGACTGTACTCGTGCTGCCGGAGGCTGGCCTACAGTGGTAAGCCGTCAATAGTACTATGGCTAGATGGAAGCCTGAATGGAACATTCTCACCTTCCATTTGAACCTTCTTTTCAGAGAAAGGCAGTAAAGTTAGACTTTTACATCCTTTATTATAATATATATATACAGTAATAGAGAGCCTTTACCCCATGCTTTCTCTCTCTCTCTCTCTCTTATCTAGCTTGCTAGATGCTCCGGCAAAAGCTAGCTAATCCGGCAACATGCCGGCTGAACTACAGTATATGTCTATACAGGTAATCCGTATATTTGCAGTATAGTATATACGGCAGATGGATAACTAACGTATATATTATGCTAGTAGTTATTTCCAATATATCTTGGGTATCACTGCCCAGATATTTGCTGAACCCAATCCTATATTGATAGAATAATATTTAGTCAATATTCTGATTTGAAATCAGTTTCCATTTACCTGCAATATTAAATTTCGTGAAGGGCTGGTGGTGTGACACCTCTAACCCATAAAGGGGAGAGCCCTTATCCTTGAGTTTCCCTGATCAGGAAGCTTCCTGATTTAATATTATAAGGGAGGCCATAGCAAATAGATTGGTTGGGATGCACAAATATATGTCTTTTATTTTTCTAATCAACATATGTTTGGTACCCTTGTGCGAGCTTCTGCTGGTGCTGCCCCTATATCGAAAGAATGGCATTCCTTCGATACTCTCATTGTGAAATCAGTCCTTACCTCACAGTGTTAAGTATAAAGGGGGACAGTGCTTGTTCACTTCCTTACACCTAGGTGTTCGACTCCCTTTTTTTACCGGGAATTCCCCGGTTGGAGGAATTTCCTTATCTTAATACTGAGGGGAGGTAACCGCATTGGCTCACAGGGGATACATGGGTGTGTCTCCCACAATCTCTTTTAGCTTTCCGTTCTAAGCTATTTTTATCAAAAGATGATTTTTGCAAATTGTTTATCAGTGGGATAATCAATTCAATACTCATTTCTGTTCTCCTTTCCTTACAGGAGGGACACCAGATGATGCATCGTAGTCTTCTGCAGTTATAAAGATGAGTATTTTCACAGACATAATATATGCAGGTTCATGCCCCCAGCCATATTATTTCCAAATCCCCAACCCCGTCAGAGACCCTCTGACCTGTAAGTAAGTCAGACCTTACTGTCGAAGGTCTAGAAAAAACCTAAGTTAATATAACAAATTTGGGTATGAGATTTCTAAAATCTCTCCGAAACAATACTTATCTATTTTACAGCTTCCTGAAGGACATCTTGTCCCCTATCCCTCCTTTGTCCACTCCAGTTCGGGGAGAGGAGGTGAGGATGGGGGTAGCCCCACTCCCCTATCCTCTCGCTACCAGTACATACAAGATGGCAGTCTCAAGTTGTCGAACTACGGTTTGTTTGGTTTCAGAAGTTATCTAAAAAATGCGGTTCAGTTGCACACTCGCAAAAATACGAAAACTCTACGGGAATTAGACTGAAGATTTCCCTTATTCATTTCGAAAACTAACAATTTAGTGTTCCCTTTAAAGGTTTTTAAGGCCTTAAAGCTCCCACAAATCCCCCAACCTTGCCTCACAAGGATGGTGGGGTTGCAGATACTAACGGCACTGATGAGTCTGAGCGGGACTCGAGCCCCCGGCTGGCAAACACCAGGCATAGACTCTACATTAGGCCACACCTTGTAGTGATAACAACGACGGCAGTCATTGATTCACTGTCACATGCGACTCTGCCGCCGAGAGCCGGCAGTGTGTGCCCTTGATCACTACCTAGTCAATAGCTGAGTTGGTATGCATTTAATCGGTAGCCCGCCGATAACCGGCGGACTGCCGACAGCCCGAGGAGTCGCCAATGATTCAGAGGGCTGCTGACTATACGTATAGTTTTCACCACTACCCAGTCAAATTGAATACTGGCTAAGATGGTGTGACTTCTGTCAGCGACCCGCTGACAGCCGACAAGTCACTGACATGCCGGAGAACTGCTAGCCATATCGGTACTGAAGTACTGCGCCAGTTAACTTACCCCCAAGTACTAGCCTTGACGGTAATATGCCAGTTGTATAAGGGTATACAATACCCTGTACATCTGTAATATAGGACCATATTACACACAGAAATCTATGGTACATAACCATAAAAAAGAATGGTTTTCCAGTATGCTCTGCTTCTAAGCACAATCTCTTGCTGAGACCTACTTGATTTGGGGGATCCACTTCCACCCCCCTTTTCTCTACGCTGACTCTTCATCAGCCTCTTTGATTCTCATTATTAATTCCACGGACGTAGGCTCTCTTTACGCTACTCTATCCTTATGGGCTAGAATCTTCCATCAGGCCCTTCTTGAAAGGAGATGCCCTAGAATCAATAATTAGGAAGGCCGCAGCAGTTGGCTGGAAGGATTCACACGTATGTGTCTCTCCTATTCTTTTCCAGCGTACTTATCCTAAGCTTTATAAAATAGAAAGGAATCTTCTATTACAGTGAAACACTGAAAAGGTGATATAGGCAAACGGTCAGGTTTGGCCTAAAAGGAGGACGGAAGGGTTTCTTAGTTCTCCTTGGGATGTTAAACAGCATCTCACAGTTACAATGACCGTTGTTCCACACACGGTCAGATATGTACACCTTCTGATCATGCGAAGCAAATAGACGCTTCTGGTAGGGGGGAAGTTCCTCCTGGATCGCTGGACCTTCGATCCTTGGGTCCAAGGCCTAACCAAGATGAGACTAGAAGGGAAATGGACATATCTCCACCATCCTTTCCTCAACTCTTCTTATATTCCAATCTCCCTAGAAGAGTATACCTTAGAGCTCTATAGCATACTAGCGGTGAGGAAAGTAGAGTCCATTGATTTCCAAGGAAGGCTGTTTAGTGTTTACGTGAAAGACTCATTGTGGACTTGGCGCCACTCAACAAGTTCCAATAAAACAGCAAGTTCATGATGTTAATCCTTCTGAACATAAGGACCTTATTCAGTAAGTGGTGTTGACAATCTAGCCAGACCTGGAAGGTGTCTATCAGCAACTTCCAGTCAGACACCCCCTCCCCTCCTACCTAAGATCCAAGTTACAGAAGATAACATATATCCTAGACAAGATTCTCTTCGTACTAGATTCAGTCATAGGATCTTCACGGAATTAGCAGACACAGTCAAGCGAAACCAAACCTAGAAAGAGTTCAGGCAACAATGGCCCTGGTCGACAGGCTGGGGTAGGCAGCACCCGAAACGACTGTCTATGAGCATCCATGGAGGTGATCTGGCCCCGGAACATCGAGGATGCAAATAACTTCAAGAAGTCTCGATTCTCTCCAGCTCAGGGGCTTCAATGTTTTTTAAAAAATCATTGAAACCTGTAGTCACCCTAACGCTCTTTTTCCTTGGGGATGTAAAAGGAGATCGCAAGGTCTGTCAAGAGACTATTGTGATCAGTCAGGATTCCATGACGCTAACAGGGAGGAGTTTCGAAGTCTCTCCAGTTCAAGATAATGACAGACCCAGTGTTACGTGCACAACTATAAGATGCTTTAAGAGGCTGGAGAAGATACGCATCAAACGCTCGAAGAGATCTAATAGGACCAATGATGGTCATTCCCTCTTCGCTTACCCAACAATGACCAAAGGCCACGGACCCGTAACCCTTTTTGGTTGATCTGGGGCATCGAAGCGATAATGAGGCGTCGAAACTGTCGAGGATAAGGGACGTCTCATTTCATTAGGGAATACTAGCCATCCCTTCCTTAAGGGAATGGCGTCTATCAGCAGCTCTTTTATATATGATCCGCAAGGTGACAGAGGATGCTCTTCTCGGGTTCAACCCAATAGAGTTGGAATGGTACACGGTTTATATATGATCCGCAAGGTGACAGCGGATGCTCTTCTCGGGTTCAACCCAATAGAATTGGAATGGTACACGGACGCAGACCCATTCCCTCCCAGATGGGAACAAGTCCCCGAGCTGCAGATCGCTCTCTTCATCACGAGCGTTATCAAGATACTATCTCGTTATTCAGCCCCATACGAGGATCCTCAAATGGAGGTAACAGACATCATGTCTCTACAATAGAAGTGATGGACTTAGAATTCCTGTTCAGCCCATCAAATTTCCTCCGGAAGGCCCTCTACATGCTGAGACCCTTCCATGGAAGAGGGGCTCTGTTGGCTCCCAAGTAGCCCAAGAACACACCGTTCCCTGTAATGAAGGAACTGAGGCTGAGGCTAGTCCTAGTTATGCACCTAGGATTATCCAGGAGGTTCAGAAGTTTTCTGCCTTCGATTTATTACAGTACACCTGATTCCTTCATCTTATGAATTCCTAGCTCTTAACGGTTAGGAAAAAGACTGGGATCTCAAAAGGCAAAATAGAATTCCTAGAAGAATACAAGTCTAGTCAACTCGAAGACAATACGAGTCTTCTTGAGAAAAGTAAGTTGCTTTGTAAAGCCAAAGGGTCCGAAAGCAATATCATGATCTTCTGCCTGTCCTTCTCTATCCACCCCTATATTCAAGGTTTGGCGGCCAACACCACGATGGCCATTTAGGAAGGAGGCAGTGTATCCTTGGATACTAAGAGAAGTTTAGTTCTTCGGCCTTGTCCCCATCTAAACCCTTGAGTAAGCACCAAGAGTATGGCCGACATTGCAATGGAGGTCACATGATTGGATATTTGGATCCATATCTATGTGCAAGTCAGCCCCGACGATACCTCTTCTATATGCCCTTTAAATTGATCTGACGACTGAAATCTCTAATAAGATTCCAAAAACATGCGCAGTCTTAGGCCTGCAGCGCCACTAAAGCCCATCTCATGGTCTTTAGACAAGGTCCTACATTATGCCTCACCTGTGAACAATGAGGATATTTCCCTCAAGGATCTAACCTAAAAGGTTATCTTTCGATTCGCTATAGCCTCTGGGGCTAGATTCAGTGAAATAGTGGCCCTATCTGGGGATGAGGGCTACATTAAGTGGGAGAACTGCATCCCTTTCCTGATCTAACCTTTCTCATTAAAGACGACCTACCCACTAAGAGGTGAGATTCCTGGAGAATCTGCCCTCTGAAGGAAGATGTCTCTCTTTTCTGCTAGAGCGTCAAAGGTCTATCTTCATAGAACTTCAGACTTCAGGAGAAACAGCTCTTTACAGGAGAAAACTTTGGATCAAATTATCCCTACAACTGAGGGCGAAGCTCACCTACCTTATTCACAGAGCGGATCCTGACAGTACCCCTGCAGATAAATATCCGAGAAAAGTTGCTTCATCACTGAACCTTTCAGTGTGTGGACTTCAGCCTCTTCGCTCATTTACTGATCGGAGGTTGTCCAGTGTGTCTTACAGACACTATACTAAGCAAATCTATGGATTGAAGCAATATGTGGTGGCAGCAGGTGCTATTTTGGACCCTGTCGTCTAGCTCTACG
>NC_090736.1:116684216-116689216 GCF_036898095.1 Palaemon carinicauda
GTTAAGGGAGTATGTAAAAAATAGAGGATTGGGCATGAATGTAAAGAGAGTTCTATATGCGAAAGTGATTGTACCAACTGTGATGTATGGATCGGAGTTGTGGGGAATGAAAGTGATGGAGAGACAGAAATTGAATGTGTTTTGAGATGAAGTGTCTGAGGAGTATGGCTGGTGTATCTCGAGTAGATAGGGTCAGGAAACGAAGTGGTGAGGGTGAGAACGGTTGTAAGAAATGAGTTAGCGGCTAGAGTGGATATGAATGCGTTGAGGTGGTTTGGCCATGTTGAGAGAATGGAAAATGGCTGTCTGCTAAAGAAGGTGATGAATGCAAGAGTTGATGGGAGAAGTACAAGAGGAAGGCCAAGGTTTGGGTGGATGGATGGTGTGAAGAAACCTCTGGGTGATAGGAGGATAGATGTGAGAGAGGCAAGAGAGCGTGCTAGAAATAGGAATGAATGGCGAGCGATTGTGACGCAGTTCCGGTAGGGCCCTGCTGCTTCCTCCGGTGCCTTAGATGACCGCGGAGGTAGCAGCAGTAGGGGACTCAGCAGTATGAAGCTTCATCTGTGGTGGAAATGTGGGAGGTTGGGCTGTGGCACCCTAGCAGTACCAGCTGAACTCGGCTGAGTCCCTGGTTAGGCTGGAGGAACGTAGAGAGTAGAGGTCCCCTTTTTGTTTTGTTTCTTGTTGTTGTCGGCTACCCCCCAAAATTGGGGGGAAGTGCCTTTGGTATATGTATGTATGTATATATATATATATATATATATATATATATATATATATATATATATATATATATATATATATATATATATATATATATATATATATATATATATAAATATATATATATGTATCTATATATATATATATATATATATATATATATATATATATATATATATATATATATATATATTATATATATATACTATATATATATCTATATATATATATATATATATATATATATAAAGAGAGAGAAAGATACATCGATATCTATATACATACACACACACACACACACACACACACACACACATATATATATTATATATATATATATATATAATATATATATATATATATATATATATATATATATATATATATATATATATATATATATATATATATATTATATATATACAGAAGGACAGACATATGTTCATTGAAATTTCTCTCGGTCCTTTTGCTTTTACAAAAGCAACCCACTTTTTCAAAGAATACTCATATTGTCTTCTCGTTGACTTAGACTTGTATTCTTCCAAGAATTCTATATTGCCTTTTGAGATCCCAAATTATATCCTAACCGCTAGGGCAAGAAAATCATGTAAGGAAGGGTTCGGGTTTTCTATGATAAATCGAAGGCAATTAACTTCTAAACCTTCTGAGATGGTCCTAGGTTCAAAACGGGGCCAGCCTCAGCTTCAGTTCCTTCATTAAAGGGAACAGATTGCTCTTGGGCTACTTGGGAGACAACAGAGCCACTCCTCCCTGTAAGGATCTGAGCATATTGAGGACCTTCAGCAGGAGATCGGCTGTGATCTCCACTAGAGGATCCTCGTATGGGGCTACATATTGAGGTAGTTTCTTGAAGACGCTCATGATGAAGAGGTCGATCTGCAGCTCGTGGACTTGTTTCCCATCTGGGAGAGAATAGGTCTGCGTCTATGGACCATTTTAACTTTGTCAACTTGAGCCCGAGTAGAGCATCCACTGTCACATTGCAGATCGATTGTACATGAACTGCTGACAGGTGTCATCCCTTTAGGTAAGGGGTGGTTAACATCACCTACACTGAATGAGAGGTCTGATCTGCGTGGAGAGTTTCCCAACCCATTACAGGAACAACATGGTCTTGGGACCTTTGGCCTTTGACCCCTGTTAGCGAAGCGATTAATGAAGGACCGATATCGGTCTTTTTAGATCTCTTTGAGCGTTTGATGCGTATCTTCTCCAGACTCTTAACGCATCTTTCAGCAGTGCTCTTAGCACTGGGTCAGTGATTATTGCGAACTGGAGAGAGTTCTGAACTCCTCTGTTAGCATCTTGGAATACTGACTGATTATCAGAGTCTCTTGACCGACGCTGCAATCTGTTTTTTACATTCGCAAGTGAAAGGAGAGTTGGTGTGACCACAGGTTTCCAATGGTTTTTCAACCATTGAAACATTTGAGCTGTAGAGAATCGAGACTTCTTGAAGCTTATCTTGCATCCCCGATGTTCAAGAACCGGATCACTTCCTTGAATGCTCAAAGACCAGCCACATTGGGATGCTGCCCACCCCAGTCTCTCGTCCATGTATATTGTTGCCTGAACCATTTCTAGGGCTGGTTTTTGCATGGCTGTGTCTGCTAATCCCGTGAAGAACTTAGGACTGTGTCTTGTCCGACAAGTATCTTTCCTAGGATCTATATTATCCTTTGGAACTTGAATCCTAGGTAGGAGGGGGGGGTGACTGACTGGAAGTTGCCAATAGACATTTTTCAGGTCTGAAAAGACTACGAACACCACTTTTTTGAAACAGGGTCCTTATGTTCAGAAGGATTAACATTCTGAACTTGCTGTTTTATTTGAACTTGTTGATTGGCGACAAGTCCAGAATGACTCTTAGTTTTCTTGAGTCCTTCTCGTGAACACTAAAAAGCCTTCCAAGAAATTTGATGGACTATACTTTCCATACCACCTGTATGCTCTAGAGCTCTAAGGTATACTCTTCAGGAGGGTTTTTGATTGTAGGAAGAGTTGAGGAAATGATAGTGGATACATGTCTACATCCCATCTTAGTCCTATCTTGATTAGGCCTTGGACACAAGGATCGAAGGTCCAGCAATCCTGAAGGCACCTCCCTCCTACCAGAAGCGTCTTTTTGCTTCATCTGATCTTTAGGTTTACATATTCGACCGCTTGCCTGTGGCACCGCGGTCACTGCAACTGTGGGATGTTGTTGAATAGCCCGAGGGATATTTCTAGATTTTCCATCTTCCTTTTAGGTTGGGGACCTACAACCGTGGAAGACTTTCTCTTAGAAAAAGATGCCCCACTTTTGAAGAAGTTCTATGTTCTCCGTGGTGGCCTTCTTAATCACCTTTCTAACTACCTCGTTTAGAAAGAGGTCTCTATCCCAGATGTTGGAAGATATCAGCTACAGAGTTTCGTGTTTCACTGTTGCGGCAGCGAACACAAACTCCCTACAGGCTCTCCTAACCTTCATAAAGGCATGAAGATCTGTTACTAAGGTGGCCATATGCATTTTTGCCAAGACCAAGAGCATGTCTGGGGTATTTTGGCGGGTTGAACACAAATATATGCAGTTTTGTAGGGATAGGGAGGCTGCAAGTCTCTCCTTTGTCTCTTGTTCGTTATACAAAAGAAACTCAGATAGCTTAGGGAGATTCTCGCTAAACTGTCGACTGGCGACATCCCCGTCTAGTCTTCCTACTGAAAAAGTGAAGTGGACTTCCTTCCACTCCTTCTCCTGCCTGGGAAAGGCTAGTGACAGAGGGTTGCACTCCTTGAGTGTAGAACATGGTCCTACCAGCTTCCACTGCCTCGGCAACAGATTTAAATGCCTTCCACGTAAACGGGAATGATATTGAAGCAGGAGCAAGAAAGGAAGGGTGTCTGTTACCTAGTTTGAATACTCTCGACACCGAGTAACCTGCCTTTCTCAGGCTACTTGACAAGATAGCCTTTCCCTTGTCATGGTCGAGAATTATGACCTCCTTCAATTCCGTTTCTTCTCTCGACGTTGGTTCATGTCTCAGTCAAATGAAACAATTAGGGGAAGCATCAAAGCTTGGCCAAAACTGGATTTTATCCAAAGGAAAAGCACCAATCTTCGAGATGTAGAGTTTGCCATTTAAAATCGGCATAAGCTCCGCAAACCTCCAGGGACTGGTTTTGGAGCATGTCGGAAGTTATTGGTCTCTGAGTCGTTTGTATGACCCTTGGTGAGCGACATGTGGAGCTTCAGAGAGCTCTATCTTGTATTTTGCTTTCACTTTTTCGTCTTGTTTCTGAAAGTTCTCTATTAAATCTTTCATTTGGACCCATAATTGGTCGATTCCATCTAATAGAGGGGTAGGGGTTGAAGATGTCGATGTTAATGGCTCTATAGCCGGCACACGCGGAAACAGTTCCGACACGACATTATACCCCTCTTCCCGTCGGGGCCTCCTGCCCTCCGTCCCAAAGGCTATTATGGTAGCAGGGAGGTGTGAAATGTTCCTGGGTCACCACTATTTCCTTACTTGCTTTCGGGAATAGTAGGTTACACATCCCATCATTAGGTAGGTATGGTCCCGGAGATATCTTCTGGAAGCCTCTCACCCAGTTGCGTAGTTTGTTACGAGCTGCATCCTTAGACTCTATCGACTTTGGGTTCTCGAAACCCTCGGACATTAAGGTCCGACATACATTGCAAACTTGCAGGTTCCGATAATGCAGGGATTCGGAAATAATATTGCTGGGGGCATGAAACCTGCATGTATTATGACCATATAAACACTTACTCTTGATATTGCAGAAGACTACAACACATGTCATCCAGGGTTCCTCATGTAAAGAAAGGAAAGCAGAATGAGTATACAATTGATTTTGTCACTGATAAGCGATATGTAAAAGTCATCTTTTAACTTAAATAGCTTAGGATAGTAAGGTAGAAAGGGATAGTGAGGGACACATACTTGTGTATCCCTTGCAAGCAAATGCTGTTACCTCCCCTCAGTATTAACTATAAGGAGATTTCTCAAACAAGGGAACTCCAACGAAAGGGTTCTAACCCCTAGGGGTAGAGAAGTGTACAAATCACAGCCCTTTTTATTCTTAAAAATGTGGGGTAAGGGTGACTGATTTGTAATCCGAGTATTGAAGGAATTCTATTCTTTCAATATAGGAACGGTCTCAGTAGAAGCCCGCACAAAGGTACCCAAAATATATTGTAATGTATACAATAGTTTTTCTATCTGCAGTATATTCTATACTGCAAATATACT
>NC_090736.1:116694216-116711716 GCF_036898095.1 Palaemon carinicauda
TGTCGAATTCAGGTGTTTTGTACTTAGAATTGAAATCAACCCATCTTCACCATCCTAGCTTATTGGTAGTTTGTTACTTGTCATTCAATTAATGATAAATTTTGCACATTTAGACTTGTTTTTCATATTCAAATAAGCCATATATATTTTTGATACATTAATGAATGGATTCTCTTAACGACCTCGGGATCAGAGCCCCAGGCGAAATCACACAAAGACAAGAGCTTGTGTCTGGCCGGGAATCGAACCCTGGTCGGCAAGCTTGTACAGACAGTGACTAAACCACTTAGCCACGAAGAAAGACAAAAGTCAATGACAATTCTACTGTACTTATACTTGTTGAATTCAGGTGTTTTGTACTTAGAATTGAAATCAACCCATCTTCACCATCCTAGCTTATTGGTAGTTTGTTACTTGTCATTCAATTAATGATAAATTTTGCACATTTAGACTTGTTTTTCATATTCAAATAAGCCATATATATTTTTGATACATTAATGAATGGATTCTCTTAACGACCTCGGGATCAGAGCCCCAGGCAAAATCACACAAAGACAAGAGCTTGTGTCTGGCCGGGAATCGAACCCTGGTCGGCAAGCTTGTACAGACAGTGACTAAACCACTTGGCCACGAAGAAAGACAAAAGTCAATGATAATTCTACTGTACTTATACCTGTCGAATTCAGGTGTTTTGTACTTAGAATTGAAATCAACCCATCTTCACCATCGTAGCTAATTGGTAGCTTGTTACTTGGCATTCAATTAATGATAAATTTTGCACATTTAGACGAGTTTTACATATTCAAATAAGCCATATATATTTTTGATACATTAATTTCTGGATTCTCTTAACGACCTTGGGATCAGAGCCCCAGGTGAAATCACACAAAGACAAGAGCTTGTGTCCGGCCGGGAATCGAACCCTGGTCGGCAAGCTTGTACAGACAGTGACTAAACCACTTGGCCACGAAGAAAGATAAAAGTCCGAACAAGCTGCTCAGGTATTTTACTTTTAGTAGGTTAACGACATATATAAAGCTGCTTGACCTTTCGATTGGGTACGTTGGGTCCCGTGGTGTTAGTAGATCACCTAGCTTCTTAAGCTATTCTGTTCATACTGGGGCGAATTCTTCGGTGTTATCTGTGGGAAACTGTGCGGGATTTGAGGCAGCCGGCAGTTCAGTAATGTAATAACGATGAAATTACGTCACAGCTACTGACCAAGGAATAGACAACATGGTTTAGAGTGGAAAAATCAAGGTATCAGTAATATTAACACCTGCCATTCAATTTTAAAACTCTTGCAGGTGTGCATGTGAGCCCATTTTACCATGAGAATTTGACATTATCATAAACGTTTAGAATATCAAACCTGTACCTTCGACGTCACTTTCAAGAATGTTGGGGCAGATAAGACCTTCATTACACCCTGTTTATCGCGTCACGGCAGGTGGGCAAAGTGCAACATTAAACCCGTGGGACGTGGATGGGACTCGTGTACGTTATATAAAAGAAAACCAGCACGTCACTTAGCATATTGTAATCTCGTCAGATTGATCAATTTTAATTCATTTTACATTTCATTCACAACAGATTTCCAACCTTATCAACCATGATGAACATTACCAATAACAACAAAAAGGTAACCGATGCAGTCAGTGTTGTAATTATTGAACTATTCAAGTAATCGATTGTTTTCCCGAACTTTTGATTGAAATTTTAGCTTACGAAACCGCTTTCGTCATGAAGTGGATGTAAATAAGAATTTAGAATAAAAATAAATAAATTGAATTTCATGTTACTGATAATCTGGTCTCTTTTAGTTCTCAACTACTCAATTAATACGCTTGCGCAAAAAAAAGAGTGACATTTAACCAGAAACCGATATATCGGTTGGAACCTTTGACCGGGTACGCCTCTCCATGTCCTAAAATGAAACAAAGAAAAAATTGATATAAATATTTTGACCAGGTGTCACCGGTCGCTTGATTTTGACATTACCCATAGTCATGGTGAGGAGTTGCCAATTTTTCAGAGAAGGTAGTGATGGTAATTGACTTATCTTTCATGTCAGTCACAGAATTCGGCGTTAAAGACTAATGTAGATCACACAGTAGCGTGTAGCATGTAGCTACGTCTTGTAGGAACGATAAGTTACTTGATAGATGTCCATGCTGATGTATATTATGATGAGGGGGAATGATGTTGATTGTAGAGATTAGGACGTAATACTAATAGGTAAAAAAATATCATAAGTTGTAGATAGGCGGTCAAGGAAGGGATGTAGGAGGTACAAGGTAGATAGTAAGGGAGGTAAAAGGTAAATTTTTTTTTAGGTAAACAAATAAGGCGTGTGGTAGGATGTAAAAGTAAATCTAAAGGTAAGTAAGAGGTGACGGGTAACGGGTAGGAAGTAGGAGGTATGCTAGTGAATTAAGCGTTGAAAGGTAAGAAATGAAAGAGGTAGGGTACAAAAGAAAATGTGTAGAAAAGGTAGGAGGTAAAAGGTAAGAGGTAAAAGGTAGGAAGTAGGGAGTAGAAGGTAAGAGGTAGGAGGTAAAAGGTAAGAGATAGGAGGTAAGAGGTAAGAGGTAAGAGGTAAGAGGTGAGAGGTAGGATGTGGATGGTAGGAAGTAGTTAGTAGATGGTAAGAGGTAGGAAGTAGAAGGTAAGAGGTAGGAGGTAAGAGGTAAGAGGTAGGATGTGGATGGTAGGAAGTAGGAGGTTAGAGGTAAGAGGTAGGAGGTATAAAGATCTAGGATGTAGGATAAAAGATGTAGGAGGTTGAGGGTAGGAGGTAAGAGATGTACCTCTTATAAGAGGTAAGCGGTAAGAGGTAGGAGGTAAGGGGCATGATGTTATGTAGGAGGTAGGAGATAAGAGGTATGATATAGGAGGTAGGAGGTAAAAGATAGGGGGTAGGATGTAAAGGGTAGAAGGTAGGATGTGGAGGGTAGTAGGTAGGAGGTATAAGTATATAGGATGTAGGATAAAAGATGAAGGAGGCCGGAGGTATAACTATAAGAATGCAGGATGTAGGAGGTAGGAGGTAAGAGGTAGAAAGAAGAAACAAGGTAGGAAATAGGAAACACGTAGTAAGAGGTAATACCTATCAGAGGTTGGAGTTATAATGCGTTCCTCAGCATAGTATAGGTGTAGAATAATACATTTTATCTCCACGAATTGATCATGAATCAGAGTGTTTTGTTTTATGACTATGGGAAATGTCAAAAGCATGCGCACGGTGACACCCGGTCAAAATATTTATATCAATTCTTTCACATGCTCAATTGGAAAGATGAACATTTTTTCTTTGTTTTATTTTAGGACATGGAGAGGTGTACCCGGGCAAAAGTTCCAACTGTTTTGTAAATTTATCATATACGTCACATGGATAAATTTACAAAAACAGTTTCTAGATAACGTGTTTACTCCGAAAGCCACCGTACTAAACGTACCAAAAAAGCAAATGTATGTGTCTCTACCATTTATTTATAACTATAAAAATGTTAAATTTAAACTTGAAAAAGATCTTTCTAATTTGTATCCATAAGTTAATTTCGAGTTTGTATTAAAAAATCCACTATCCATAGGCAGCATGTTCACATTCAAAGACACTCTACCAGATTTGATGCGGTCTTCAATTGTTTTTTTATACAATTGTCCTAAATGTAATTTAGGAACCTATATTGGTTGTTCCAACCGTCTCTTGAGGATCCGCATTGACTCTCATAGAGGAGTCAGTCACCGTACAGGTTGTATTTTAAATAAAAAAGAATTTTCTTCCATACGTAATCACGCTCAAGAATGCAAGCAATTAATTAAATATTCTAATTTCAAAATTCTAGCCCAATCCCCCAATAGCTATTCTCTACCTACCCTAGAATCTCTTTTCATTAAACAGCTATCCCCTACTCTCAATCACTCAACAACCTCTGTTCCTTTACATATTGCCTAACGACTTTCCCCACTTAATCTTCAAACCATTACTTACATGCTCTAACGTCTAAACCTCCCCGTCCTTCCATGTCTCAGTCTTGGATTTTCTTTTTTTCATACTAGGTGTGTTTCTTTCTTATCCAGAGTTTATTTCATTTTGTTTGTTTTTTTTTTTCTTTTATTCCAGGTTATTTCTGTGTATTATTATTTTGATTCCCATATCTATGATGTTTTGTGAATTCTTCTTTAAAGTTTTCTGTGTATTTGTTCTGATTTCGATATTGCTCTTTTACTATATCATTCATTTAATATTTTAATGTCTTAATTTTTAATTTTATTTATATGGTTTAATTTATAATTTTTTAGTATATTTCATACACTTCATTTTTTAAGTATTTCGATGTATTTATTATAATTCTTGCCATTTTAACAGAATTTCATTGACTAACGTAATGACTATAGACCTGTGTTTTACATTCACTTTTTTAGTTCCGATGATGGGAAATGTTGTTCCCGAAAGCTTAGCCAATAAACTGTCCAAATGCTGAAGTATCTGCTTTCCTTCGCCTTTCTGCTATAAATATATATATATGTATATATATATATATATATATATATATATATATATATATATATATATATATATATATATATATATATATATATATATATATATATATATATATATATATATATATATATATATATATATATATATATATATATATATATATATTCAAGTAAGCCATATATATTTTTGATACATTATTGTCTGGATTCTCTTAACGACCTCGGGATCCAAGCCCCAGGCGAAATCACACAAAGACAAGAGCTTTTGACTGGCCAGGAATCGAACCAACCCTGGTCGGTAAGCTTGTATTGACAGTGACTAAACCACTTGGCCTGTCTATACAAGCTTTGCGACCAGAGTTCGATTCCCGGCCAGTGACTAAACCACTTGGCCCAGTGGTTTAATCACTGTCTATACATGCTTGCCAACCAGGGTTCGATTCCCGGCCGGTCACACGCTCTTGTCTTTGTGTGATTTCGCATGGGGCTTTGATCCCGAGGTCGTTAAGAGAATCCAGAAAAACACGTCTAAATGTGCAAAATTTTTCATATATATATATGTTGCATGAAGACGGATGAATGAAGGAAACACCAATGTTGACCATCAATACATTTACTAACACACAACCCTATAAATAATATATAATCTTAGTTAGTTAGAAAAAATAAAACTTATGAACATAACAAATAGAATATTTACATTTATACAAACTTCACTTTGCACTATTAGTCATAATGATTCTTTACATGTCAGATTAGTTGATCACGTACCAGGAATAGCACAACACAAGAAACATAAGAGTCCTTTTTAAATCAGGATAACCTGCTGCCCGTAATCATGTTATCAAGGAAGTGTTCCTTTTCGTGCAGGCTGTTTCACTTGGTTTTCTGTTAGTTTGGTGGTCCTCTTCGCTTGAGTACTCCAACTAGGGAAGTATTGATTGGAGATGCTCCTAGTGGTAGTCTGGATATTCTGGGAAATTGCTTTTAAAAGAAACAAACAAGCGTATTGACATTTCTTAAACTTATAATCAACAACCTCTTCATAAATGTAACGTGCCAATTTTAACATCATAACTAATGTAATTGTTAAGTGCTATACATTAACCCCCGTCTTTTGTCGATGTCCCCATCGAAAAAATATTATAAAGTTTTACACTTTGTTTTCATTTGCTTTTTCCCTTTTCTCTTTCAATCTTTCGGATCTCCTAAGACGTTTATTAAAGCTGTCATTTATATTACCTTTGTTTTCTTTATCATTACTTATACTAAGTGAAGGCAATGTTTCTCTTTCTTCTCCATTCCCATTTATTTTATCGGTATCAATACCAAATTTCCTCAAGACCTCTTCCATATCAGGCATTTCAACCTCATCTTCATCGGCAATACTAGCGGTTGGATTATTAGTATTTACTCTACAAGACTTTAATGGTCTGATATTGGCTCTGTGTATTACTTTAGATTCATACCCAACTGGTCGTATTCTAAACAGGCCACATTTGTCATCTAATATTTTTTCAATGACCCATTCCTCACTCTTAAACCTATCCTGTAACTTTGTTCTCCCAATTACTTGGTTTTCTCTTATCAAAACCTTTTGCCCTACCTTTAATTCGTTATCCCCTGACTGTTGCAACCTGCCCTTTGCTTTCGATGTCCAGTTTTTAAGAGTGTTATGCCCTGCCATTTCCCATGCTTCTCTCTGTATCTTCAATTGCTTATTAATCCATTCCTTATCTCTTTGTGTCCCTCCAATATCTAAATCAGGGTCCCAACAGTCAATACTTAATTTTGGTTCTCTACCAAATAACAAAAAATAAGGAGAATATCCTGTTACTGAATGAGGGGTTGAGTTATAAATTGAGATTAGTGACTGGAGATATAAAGGCCATTTTTGCTTTTTCTCTTCATCCAGTGTTCGCAATAAACTATATATTGTTCTGTTTGCCCGTTCTGTCTGGCCATTTCCCTGCGGATGGTAAGGAGACGTTCGAGATTTTGAGATATCAAAGATTCTACAAATTGACCGAACCAAACTGCTTTCAAAATTTCTACCTTGGTCAGAATGTAGTCTTTCCGGAATTCCAAATTTATAAAATACCTCGTTGACCAAAATTCGGGCCACAGTGGTAGCTTTTTGGTCTTTAGTAGGGAACGCCCATAAAAATTTGCTAAACATATCCGTTAAAACAAGAATGTGCTCTTTACCCGTTGAAGATTTCTCAACAGAACAGAAGTCCATAGCGATAAGTTCAAATGGTCTACTGGTTTCAATGTGAACTGGAGTTGTTTTAACCCCCGGCATCTCCTCCTTTGTGGTCAAACATACTAAGCAATTTTGAATATATTCCCTTACAAAACCCCTAACATTAGGCCAATAAACCCTCTCAGTTAAAACTTTCTCTGTTCTATCTATTCCCTGGTGACCAAATTTATCATGGAGTTCCCACAAACACTTTTTCCGAAGGCTTAATGGAACTGCTAACCTCCATTTTGATCTTTGGAATTCGTTGGTATCTACTTTATAAATTATTTCTTTTTTTATCTGTAAATTTTCTAATTCTCTCTTCCATGTGATTAATTCAGGTTGTAATTTAAGAATCTCTGTTTCCGCCGGTTCACCAAAAATCCATTTTCTAACAACTGTTAAAATAGGACATGTCTTTTGCTTGGTCTCTACATCCTCCCAGTCTAATATGTCCTGTGACATGATGACTCGGACGGAGTCACTTGTTACATAAGGTTCAATCCAGATATCATCACCATCAGGCTCTTCTGCGTCCCTAACCTGCCTCGAGAGCGCATCAGCATTAGAGTTTTCCTTTCCTGGCTTAAACTTTATTTCAAAATCAAACACTGCTAAATCCGCCACCCATTTCTGTTCAGTGTGATCTAGCTTAGCTGAACTCAAGTTACTAAGAGGCCCATTATCTGTAAAAACAGTGCACCTACTTCCAATCAGATACATCTTGAACTTCTCAGCCATTGCCCAATGCAGACCACATAATTCCAACTTCCTTGAGCTATAATTTCTCATGTTTCTCTCATACTTTCTTAAGGATCGACTAGCATAAGCTACTGGATGTAGCTTCTTGCCGCGTTTTTGTGATAATACTGCCCCTAGACCTTCAAAACTTGCATCGATTTCTAAAGTAAAGTCCTTACCAAATTCAATCCCTTGCAATATGGGAGCATTGATGAGAGATTGTTTTAGCGTCTGAAATGCCTGTTCTTCTTTCTCCTGCCATTTATCCGCAACTTTCTCGCTAGATTTCTTTATTTTTCCCTCTAACAGTGTGTTGAGTGGTTTAGCAATTTGAGCAAAATTTTTTATAAAACGCCTGTAGAAACTACAGAATCCTAAAAAACCTCTCACCTCTTTTACAGTCTCTGGTCTTTTCCACTCTTCTACCGCCCTCACCTTTTCTGGGTCTGGACCAATACCGTCATTACTGATTATAAATCCTAAATATCTGACGCTAGTCTTCAGAAAATGACATTTATTCGGCTTTAACCTCAGGCCAAAATTTCTTAACCTTTTTAATAATAATTCAACTTTTTCTAAATGTTCATCAATAGAGTTTGTAAAGATAATAAGATCATCCAGATAAATAAGTAAAAAATCATAAACAAAGTCTCCCAAAATGTTTTCCATACACCTCTGAAATGTAGCAGGGCTATTTGTGAGTCCCATTGGACACCTCCTGTACTGGTAATGACCCCAAGGGACAGAAAATGCTGTCTTATGCCTATCGTCTTTTTTTAATAGAATCTGATGATAACCTTGTGCCAAGTCAAACGTAGAAAAGAAGTTACCCCCTTCTAATACGTCCAGACTTTCAGATATTCTCGGTAGAGGAAAAGCGTCCTTAATAGTTATCTTATTCAACTTCCGATAATCAATAGTTAACCTAAGCCCCCCTCCTTTCTTTTTTACCAAAACTATTGGTGCAGCATAAGGGCTTTTACTTTCCTCAATAACTCCTCTTCTTGTCAGATCCTCTAACAGTTCTTTGGCCTCTGGTATTAAGGCAGGGGCAATTCGCCTGTATGGCAGTTTAATGGGAGTTTCATTTGTTAGTTTTATTTCGTGTTCCCATCCCTTTGCTGTACCCAAGTCCTCTTCATGAAGCTCAAAACAGTCTCTATACCTATGAATAAGCTCTTCCACTTTACATAAGGCCTCTTCATTTATGTTTTCATTAACCTGTATTCCTAGTGCTTTCCTAAAATCCCTTAATTCTCTTTTTGTTAATATCTTATTATCTGAACAAGTCTTTTTGTTTTCTACTACGGCTAAAGTTGCTTCCGCAATCCTTCCATTTGCTTCTATTGTTATTTCATCCTCATTCCAGTTTGCCAAACAAACAAAACCTACACCCCATTCAATAGCTGTAAAACTAGGAATTATATGTACACCTGGCTGTAGATCGTCAATTTTTTCACTTACAATGCCTTCTAACAAAATATTCTCCCTGGGAACATTCTTCAGTTTATCAATAAATACTTTGATTACCTTCCTACTTCGACCAGGGATTTTCCTATTTTGTGTAGGTACACAAATTGCATAACCTAATTTCTCATCGTCTGCCCAAACTTTGAGGTTTTGAGCTACCCTTCGCATGCAATAATCTAACTTTTCATTTTTTCTCTTTTGACCACCGCAGTCGATTCCATCTTCAAATAAATGTGATAGTCCCCATTCCTTGAATAAAGACATTAAAATATTCATACCTAGCAGACATTCTTGTTTTGTATTAATTCCTAGACCCCTCACTCCTTGATCCTTTTTAACGTAAAGTACACATTTCTCTACACAAATGTCATTAACATTTATATTTACAACTACATACCCTAAAATGCTCAATTCATTTCCAGCTATGTCGTATATGTAGTTACTGTCCTTGTAGAGATTCACAGTTTTAGGTTTCAGGAATCTATTGTACCATCTTTCTGATATTAAGCTACAGTTAGCCCCAGAATCTAATAATCCTAGAACACTAACATCACCAATTCTCACCATCAGATTAAGGGTCTCGCCTCTCCTATGTAATTCTCCATTGTTTTGATTTTCACTGCACAATGAACGCACAAGGCCAACGACTTCCATTTCCTTTCCCTTACTGTTAAGTGGTTCTTCATTAGGCCGGACGCTAATTAATACGCCCGGCTTTGCCAGTTTCCCTGTTCGGTTGTCTCTTCATCACAATGAATTTCCCTAACTACATTTTCCCCTTTATCCTTACCAGAGACTGAACGATCATAAAAGTTTCTTTGCTCATGATACATGCCTGGATTATCTAAACACCTAAAAAAAGGATGACCTCTCAAGCCACATTTCCAGCATTTACCTTCAAATTTATTAAATTCTTTTCTTTTTGCATATCCTTGTTGAGTACTATGGCCATTTTCAACTCCGTTCATTTTATTATTTGAAGGTTTATTAATTATTCTGTCAGCGTTACAGTTTCGAGCTATGTGACCTTGCCTTTTACAGAACCAACAATAGAGAACTTCCCTCCTTTCAAAAATTCGCTGTTCTTCTTCCCTTGAATCAAAATCTTTCAATCTATCATTAACAAACTTTCCAGCCTCTTCGAGGATGATCAATGTTTTGTCACACAATTTTTTCCTTAACTCTGCTGCTAGATGCTTGTTTCTCATCCCCTTTACGAAAACTGTGCACTTTGTTCGCTCTCTCTCTGCGGCCTCCCTTTGACAGCTCTCTTGCACATCCTCGTCTAATTCATGAATTCTATCAACAAATTCCCACACACTTTCGTTCTCGCCTTGTCTTGCACTCCACAATTCTCTTCTTTTATCAAATTCATCCAAGCGTTTTCCATAAGTATTCATCAATATATTTCCTAATTCCTTCATGGTTTCAGGCTTCGCAGCCTTAATACGAGTTAATGCAGGATCTCTTAAACTTTGACAAGCAAATAATATTTTTTCTGTTTCATTAAAACTCAGCTGACTTGCACAGTAGTCTACTTGTTCCAGCCACCTCTTTATTTCTCTTCTAGTGCTATCTTTACCTGAAAATATTTCTAGCTGTGGTGCAGGTCGTGTGAATTGAATTTGAGTGTTTTCATTTTTTCTTTCCTCCTCACAGATAACATTATTTGACTTACTATTCATCAAATTTGATACGAATATTTTCCTGTCCATTTCCGAGATTTTACTTTCGAGTACTTGTACTCGTATCTTCCACTCGTTCTCTAAAAGTTTAAATTTTTCCTCACATCTACTCATTACCTTGTTTAACTGAACCTCTATTTCATGTTTGTAATATGATGTGAGCTTGGCCTCCATTATTTCAAATTTTTCATTATATTCATCTCTGATTCTGTTTAATGTATACTGATAATCTCTTACTACTTTCTTTTGCAACCCCTTTTTCCTGACATCATCTAGTTCATTAGCTAATACCTGATGCTCGTCATACATGAATTCAAACATATCATGAATATTTTCAATGTCCCCATCCAATCTATCCACCCATTCTTCCAAGTCACATCCCACTTCCCTTCGTGTACCCTTGAACTTCCTCATATCCTTGTATGGTGAAGAATATTCACAGCTCATATTTCGCCCTATACTCCTTGGCATTGGATTTTTAGGAATATCCCTATCACTGACGTCTTCCTCACTCATTATGCTATATATCTTTTGCCTTCAAGTAAAAATAGTTCTATATATCTCTTGCCTTCAAGCAAAGACCAACTATCAAATAGTTCGTACTCTGAAAAATTTTCTACGTATTTACTGTCAAAATGTTAACAAGATTCATTGCACACCTAACTGGCACGAAACTAAAGAAGAGGAATGTTGACAGACCTGGTATTTGTGACTCGATGATTTCAGGGTTGTGCTGCAATCTGCTGGGCCCTCCTGGGCTGTGATGTTTCCGTGGATAACGTAATGCTCTGCTACCAAGTGTTGCATGAAGACGGATGAATGAAGGAAACACCAATGTTGACCATCAATACATTTACTAACACACAACCCTATAAATAATATATAATCTTAGTTAGTTAGAAAAAATAAAACTTATGAACATAACAAATAGAATATTTACATTTATACAAACTTCACTTTGCACTATTAGTCATAATGATTCTTTACATGTCAGATTAGTTGATCACGTACCAGGAATAGCACAACACAAGAAACATAAGAGTCCTTTTTAAATCAGGATAACCTGCTGCCCGTAATCATGTTATCAAGGAAGTGTTCCTTTTCGTGCAGGCTGTTTCACTTGGTTTTCTGTTAGTTTGGTGGTCCTCTTCGCTTGAGTACTCCAACTAGGGAAGTATTGATTGGAGATGCTCCTAGTGGTAGTCTGGATATTCTGGGAAATTGCTTTTAAAAGAAACAAACAAGCGTATTGACATTTCTTAAACTTATAATCAACAACCTCTTCATAAATGTAACGTGCCAATTTTAACATCATAACTAATGTAATTGTTAAGTGCTATATATATATATATATATATATATATATATATATATATATATATATATATATATATATATATATATATATATATATATATATATATATATATATATATATATATATATATATATATATATATATATACTCTATTGTACAAGATCAAAAATCACTATGACACCATGTGAATTCCTTACTTATTAATTTTGGCCACCTTGCAATAATATAAACTACGTGTCCACCCATTGGCTTGCTCCCTGTTTTTCAAGTTGGGCTATAGGTTCAGCCATAGGTCTTTCCTGAGAGGTATTCTTTACAGCCATTGTGTATTTTGCCCAACTCCAACTTTATCCTTTCTTCCGTGAGACTCTCGTGCAGACTACAGCGTCTTCCCCATCCGTGTAATTTCTTGCATGGTCAACAACTACCTTAAGATTTTAATTTTGATCTGGTCGCTGTCTCCCTAAGAATTAGCAAAATTACTATTGCTGAGATCAGTGCGTTTGTGGACTTGGCAGAACGACAAGGGTATGAGGGAGACATATTGCGAAGATATGTGAGAAAACTAACGGATGAAACGAGTACCTGGAGAAGAACAGAGCAAAAAAGGATCTGGTATGCAAGAGAAAGAGAGAAAGCATATGAATTAAAGAAGCAGGAAATGGGCATTCGAGTGACACAGGTCAAGACTCTACCACCTCAACCCAATGGTGCCTAAATGCAGCAGGAAAACTGCAGGGAGGTCCAGTGCATTGGAGGAGTCACCAAAGAACTCCCTACAGTGGAGTTGAAGGTAACCCCGACCCTTTTAAGCAAGAAGTGTGGACTAGAGGCAGTGAGCAATCTTGGGTATGAGGGTGTACAGCGAGTGCCCCTCTGGTGCTTGAAGGCTGCCAAGCCAGAGCCCGATACTTTGAGGACGCCACCTGCGGGGAAGATGAACGGCTAGCTGACATTAACCTGAGGTAAATAACTTGGTTAAGCGAGGAGGCCCAAGAGTGTTCCTCCTTCAGCAAAGGGTCAGAGATTCATACCCCAGAAGTCAATTGAGATGAAGCTGTTCCACTTAACACCACTGGCGATAGGGCTATCTGGACCACCAGGCCAGAGATCTAGAGGAGGCAAAGAGGGGATATACTCATCACCACAGAGACTCTAAGAAGCCAGACAGAGCTCATCAGATTCCAGCATTTGGACGACACGCTGGAAAACTACAGGGCACCCGCCAACTCGAACGAGGTGAAAATAAATAGTCTCTCTAAGGAAGACTTCCTACTGAAGGAGGAGGGGCCCCTTAAAATCTTCCAAAGTTGTCAATCCTGTTAAGGTCTTGCGCCGGTGAGTGGTTGTCCTCTGTACTCTAAGCTAGTCGATGCTATGCATGGCCCATGAGGGACTGAGAGGACATTTTTGGGTAACATGTACTACCCAGCTTATCCATCATCAGTTCAGGCTGGACTTGCACAAGGTTATCAAGGCTTACGTTGCCTCCTACCACCCTTGCCGAGCCATCGGTAACTCCAAACAAATAGTGCCGAGGGCGTCTCTCCAACTTATCCCATCCTTAAGTGTTTGGCTTCCTAGCCACATTTCAGAGGGACAAGGGTTCCCACTTCAAGGCAGAGGAGTAATGACCTCTGACCATACTCGTTACACTTTTCTAGCTTCACCAGTATCAAGTAGTGCCATTTGATTTTTCCTGCCTCCAGAGGGTAAAGAACAAGGTGTTGGCAGGAAGACCCATCTGTATGGTCCACTTTGACAGCATCATCAATTTCTTCCAGACATGAGAATACCTCCAAACTCTAGAGGATGGGCTCTTAGGCATGGACTTAACTCTTGAGCATTTTGGATCATATCAGGCTGACCAAGAGTTCCACTGGCAGTCCTAACGGACTATAATCCAGTAACCTACTTGATGGAGCTCCATAATAAGAATAAAGGGCTTAAGATATGGGGCATACACCTCCAGAACTACCGCTGGAAGGTTGAGCGCATAAAGAGCTCTGGTAAAAGAATAGATTTGCTCTCCCGACATTAGTGCTCAATGCACAGTGCCATGTCCATCACACATAGCTATAGTCAGTAGGTTAATCCAAGATTGCCTAGAAAAAATATAGATCGGCCTTGGTATCTCCCAAGGTAGATAAACTTGAGGTGCCCTCCTGGGCTCTTTTGGTTACATTTGATTTATTTTATATGTTGCATGCTGTAATATGTCAATTTGCTTCCATGTTCATGTGTTCCACTGCACTGGGTCACTTAACTTTAACTATTTTAGCATTTACCTATTTTTTTGTGCCTCACAGACAGCATGCTTACCTCTATGTGGTACTTAACCCTGGAACGGTACGGTGGGTCGTCCGCGACCCCGAGCGTCAAAAAAAAAGAGGTTTTTCTCACGTGACTCACCCCCGTGACTGAATTTCTGGGTGATCGACCTGCAGTAGGTGTCTCGCCTACACGCTCTAGTAGTGTCCAGATGTGCATTGCTGTAGCTGTACTCCTTCCCCGATTTCTGAGACGCGTCGGGGTCGAGCGCGACCGAGTTTACCCTTCTAAGGTAATTTGCATAATTATCAAAGTTATTACGTATTATGAAATTGTCGTAGAATGGTGCAACTTGTATAGGTTATCAGTTGTGGAAAGTCTTGGTGGATTGTTTGGCTACCATGTGCATGATTTTTTTTTAGTTAAAATGTCGTTCATCACCACGAAGACCATTTTACCGCGAGTGCCCCTTTTTCATTTTTTTTTCATTTTTTTGCCTAGTCATTTTTCCGTAAGATATTGCCAAATAGTGTCGTAAAACTTTTGCTTTTTTAGTGTTGGAAAGTGTGTCTAGATGATCTGGCTACCCATGCGTGACTTTGTTTTTGTCAGATACGACGTAGTTATTGGTATATTGGGTATTTAACTGCAGTTGCCAATTTCGGTTTTTTTTTTCAATATTTGTAAAAATTTACTACGTAGTAAGGAATTGCCGTATAGTATTGATTTTTTTTTCATGTTTATGTGTTAGAAAGTGTGCCTTGATGGTTGGGCTAACACGTGCATGTCTTTTTTTTAATCTGAGATGCCGTATTCTAGAATGTTGGGCATTTTTCCGCGAGTGCCCCTTTTTCATTTTTTTTTCATTTTTTTGCCAAGTCATTTTTCCGTAAGATATTGCCAAATAGTGTCGTAAAACTTTTGCTTTTTTAGTGTTGGAAAGTGTGTCTAGATGATCTGGCTACCCATGCGTGATTTTGTTTTTGTCAGATACGACGTAGTTATTGGTATATTGGGTATTTAACTGCGGTTGCCAATTTCTGTTTTTTTTCAATATTTGTAAAAATTTACTACGTAGTAAGGAATTGCCGTATATTATTTATTTTTTTTTCATGTTTATGTGTTAGAAAGTGTGCCTTGATGGTTGGGCGAACACGTGCATGTCTTTTTTTTTTATCTGAGATGCCGTATATTAGAATGTTGGGCATTTTTCCGCGAGTGCCCCTTTTTATTTGTTTTGCATTTTTTTGCTTAGTCATGTTACCGTAAGGAATTGGCAAGTAGTGTCGCAAAACTTATATTTTTATAGGGTTGGAAAGTGTTTCTAGATGATCTGGCTACCCATGCCTATTCTTTTTTAGCCAGATATAGCGTATATATAAGCATGTGTTCGATTTTCCTGTGATTGCCATTTTTTCGTTTTTTCCCATTTCTTTCAAAATTACTACGTACTAAGGAACTATCACAGAGTAATGATTCATTTAGATGTTTATTTGTCGGAAAATGTGCCTTGATGGTTTGCCTATTACGTGGCTGAAATTTTTTTTCTGAAATGCGTATAATAAAATGTTGGCCATTTTTCCGCGAGTGCCCCTTTTTATTTGTTTTTAATTTTTTTACTTAGTCATGTTACCGTAAGGAATTGGCAAGTAGTGTCGCAAAACTTATATTTTTATAGTGTTGGAAAGTGTTTCTAGATGATCTGGCTACCCATGCCTATATTTTTTTTAGCCAGATATGGCGTATATATAGGTATGTGTTCGATTTTCCTGTGATTACCATTTTTTAGTTTTTTCCCATTTCTTTCAAAATTACTACGTACTAAGGAACTATCACAGAATAATGATTCATTTATATGTTTATTTGTCGGAAAATGTGCCTTGATGGTTTGCCTAGCACGTGGCTGAAATTTTTTTTTTTTTCTGAAATGCCGTATATTAGAATGGCCATTTTTCCGCGAGTGCCCCTTTTTATTTGTTTTGCATTTTTTTTTGCTTAGTCATGTTACCGTAAGGAATTGGCAAGTAGTGTCGTAAAACTTATAATTTTATAGTGTTGGAAAGTGTTTCTAGATGATCTGGCTACCCATGCCTATCTTTTTTTTTTTAGCCAGATATGGCGTATATATAGGTATGTGTTCGATTTTCCTGTGATTGCCATTTTTTCGTTTTTTTCCCATTTCTTTCACAATTACTACGTACTAAGGAACTATCACAGAGTAATGATTCATTTAGATGTTTATTTGTCGGAAAATGTGCCTTGATGGTTTGCCTAGCACGTGGCTGAATTTTTTTTTTCTGAAATGCCATATATTAGAATGTTAGCCATTTTTCTGCGAGTGCCCCTTTTAATTTGTTTTTCATTTTTTTGCTTAGTCATGTTACCGTAAGGAATTGGCAAGTAGTGTCGCAAAACTTATATTTTTATAGTGTTGGAAAGTGTTTCTAGATGATCTGGCTACCCATGCCCATCTTTTTTTTAGCCAGATATGGCGTATATATAGGTATGTGTTCGATTTTCCGGTGATTGCCATTTTTTCGTTTTTTCCCATTTCTTTTAAAATTACTACTTACTAAGGAACTATCACAGAGTAATGATTCATTTAGATGTTTATTTGTCGGAAAATGTGCCTTGATGGTTTGCCTAGCACGTGGCTGAATTTTTTTTTTCTGAAATGCCGTATATTAGAATGTTAGCCATTTTTCCGCGAGTGCCCCTTTTTATTTGTTTTGCATTTTTTTGCTTAGTCATGTTACCGTAAGGAATTAGCAAGTAGTGTCGCAAAACTTATATTTTTATAGTGTTGGAAAGTGTTTCTAGATGATCTGGCTACCCATGCCTATCTTTTTTTTAGCCAGATATGGCGTATATATAGGTATGTGTTCGATTTTCCCGCGATTGCCACTTTTTCGTTTTTTCCCATTTCTTTCTAAATTACTACGTACTAAGGAACTATCACAGAATAATGATTCCTCTAGATGTTTATTTGTCGGAAATTTTTTTTTTACTTCTTTTTTGATTGAATATCATCAAATTTTTTTAGCTAGAATATTATATTGTTTTACATTTTCTTTTCGATTTTATTTCCCTTCAAAAAAATTTTTTTGGGTCAGAATTTTAATTTTATAGTCGTAAAATAATCGACAATTATCCAGCAACCCACCATACAATTTTTATGCATATCCAAGAATAATTATATTAGTAAATGACACCTTGAAATTGACATACCCTTCCTACATTTCAAGTGGCAGATTAGGGAGT
>NC_090736.1:116719216-116736716 GCF_036898095.1 Palaemon carinicauda
AACTCTTTATAAAGGTCTGATGATATTTATAAAAAAACACAAGACTCAATTTAAATTCTTTTGAGTGATTTCAATGCTAAAGTAGGTAAAAGGATGAAAAAAAAATCGCCATTAGGTAAATTTGGAATAGGCTCAATAAATGACGGATGAGGCATGCTTGTAGAATTTGTTAGAAATAAAAATAATCCTGCAATCATGAACCCCTTCCTTCATATGAGGGAACATAGAAAATAGACAAGGAGAAGCCCAAATTGACAAACAAAAATCTTGTTAGATTCTATTATCAGTGAAAAAGTCTCTTTGATTGAAGATTCAAGAGTGTTAGACAAGTTAGTGAAGAGATCATAGAATGTTGATAAGCACAATTTGCTTACATCTAAGGCAAGAGAGTGAGAAATTAATTTTATGAAATAAAATTACCATATGTAATAATGAAAAAAAATCTGACAAGTTTAATTTAGTAATATATATAAATATATATATTTATATATATATATATATATATATATATATATATATATATATATATATATATATAATATATATATATATATATATATATATATATATATATATATATATATATATATATATATATATTATAAGAATCAGCACAAGGGATATGCGGGGAAGTTCCTAAAGAAGTTCCTAAGAAAGAATGAAAAACTTAAAATATATGATATATTTTAAATAACGGTGAAATCAAAAAGAGATGAAATAGAATTAATAGAGCTATTCACAACAATAAAAAACCTATAAACGCAGTCAAAATAAATTTGAGGAAACAAAGGAAAGGAAGGAGCATTACACTAATTAAAGGAAGACTTGTAGCACAGTGTCAACAGATGTTTGCTTTAGGGAATGAAAAAAAAAATTATCAACCATAGAGATGGAGTGATAAAATTTGTAGAGGACTTTTTTACAATGATATAAAATGGTGATATATTAAATAACTTCACCAATATAAATAATGAATCACCAGAGCCGGTACCAACGTAAAAGTAAGAGAAGTAAAAAAAATAATTTATAGACATGAAAAGAGGTAAAGCAGCAGGACAAAATGGCCTAACAATTGATTTAGAAATATATGTGGGAAATTACATGTTATTAAAACTGGCTGAATTTTATACCAAATGTCTGCAGAAATTCTCTATGACTACAAAAAGGGAGAAAAATAAAGACCGGAAAAATTACTTCAATTGAGTTCACTCTCCGTAATATATAAGATATTTAAAGAGATCATATCAAGCTGAAAAGAATAAAACTAGACTTCAATCAGCCAAGAGAGCAGGCAGGATTTACAAGTGAGTATCCAACAATTAATCATATCCATGCTGTTACCAATCGAATGCTAAATCAACATAGTGAGACAAACCACTATAAAAGTTATATATAGACTATGAGAAAGCTTTTAGCTCTGTCAAAACCTCAGCAGTAATGAAAGCACCGCAAAACCAAAGAATAGAAGAATCTTGAAGATACCTATACAGTGAATACAGCAATCCTAAAATTATATAAAGATGGTGAGAAAGTTCCGATAACCAAAGGAGTTAGGCAGGGAAACACCATATCTTCAAAATTATTCACAGCCTGTCTAAGAAAGTCTCTTTTAAATTACAATAGTTGAATGCGGAAAATGCACGATTTATCATCAAGGGGTTATAACTTAAGATTTGCAGATGAAACACTTATGGTTAGTGAAACATAAGAGGGATTAGAAAAGGTGATAGAAGAATTGAATGGAGAAAGTAGAAAGGTTGGACTGAAAATCAATATAAGTAAAACCAAGAAAATTTTCAATCTGAATACATGAGAGTCTAGACTCTAGAGTTTGTTAATAGATATAAGTACTTATGACACACAATAAATGTTTTCCCAGGACAAGAGGCCAAAATTAAAAGAAAGGATGAGGAGGTGTTGTAGAGTATTTGGTGAAAAAAAGTGAAAATGACAATTTCCTTCAAAAGAAAAATCTATAATTAAAGATCTTATCTGTTAACTTACACGTTATGATATTAGAGCCATACTAAAAACTTAGAACATAGGCTAGTTACAATTCAAAGGGCTATGGAACGGATAATGTTGGAGATAACATTAGGAGACAGAAAAAAGAGTAATATGAATACGAGGGCAAACTAAAGTAAAGGATATTCTAATAACTTGTAAGAAAAAGAAATAAACATGGACAGGGCATACTATGAGAATGATATATATATAATAGATGGACAAATTTGAACATCAGAATTGGTTCCTAGAAAATTGAAAATAAGCAGAGGAATGCAGGGAAAGCGATAGATCGATGAACTAATGAAGTTGGCGGGCATGGACTAGTACAGAAAGACCATAAATAGATGAAAGTGGAAGGACATGTCTGAAGCCTTTACTCTGCAATGGAGGACTAAAAACAACAAAATGATACTAATTTTCAATATATGGAGATAGATTTAAATGTTCAATAATATATACTTTTAACATTATGAGCTCTGTTAATTTATTGATTTTTTTAGACAAGATAATAAAATCTGAAGAACTGATGGACACAGCTATAGATATGTGTGCTTTGACAAATAAAATTCATATGGAGAGAGAGAGAGAGAGAGAGAGAGAGAGAGAGAGAGAGAGAGAGAGAGAGAGAGAGAGAGAGAGAGAGAGAGAGAGAGTTACTGGATGACATATATATGCAAATATATATATATATATATATATATATATATATATATATATATATATATATATATATATATATATATATATATATATATATATGTGTGTGTGTGTGTGTGTGTGTGTGTGTGTGTGTGTATGTGTATGTGTGTGTGTGTGAAAGAAAAATATTAAATTGAAGAACCAAATATACCCTAAACATTGATGACTCAAACAAAAAACAAAAACAGCCAAACCTCTCTAACCACTAAAGCCTTCAAGTCTATTTTGTCATGTTAGAATCAGTTTTAACACCAGTGTAAACTGCTAATTAACTGTAACTATAAAAACTTTTATTTCATGAGGTCAACTATACCAGCAGCTGCAGCAATAACAACAATAACGATAGTAATAAATATCAAAATTTATTAACGCTTTCATACATGTAAAGGCAGAGTGTCGTTGGAAATATCAATGCCAGGGCGAGGTATTGCATTGGTGTGGCTGCTAAATCCTAAATTTCCTGGTTAAAACTAGTAAGGTTAGTCCTTCTAAGTGCTAAGCTCTAAGTAAGAAAAGGTCGTATCAGTAATAATAATAATGATAATAATATTAATAATAATAATAATAATAATAATAATAATAATGATATTAATAATAATAATAATAATAATCTAAAGGTTAAATATATTTTAAAATCCGTTTTTTCTACAACTAGTTGGGATGTGGAAAATAGGGGATTTTCTACACGTCTGGTCCCATAACGTAAACTTTCCTCACAACGCCTTTGGTCATCTACATAGGAAGCTTATTATATTATTCTATGATCATTTGTTAATCAAGGAACCAAACTCAGCCATGTTGCTTTAAAGAGATAATGTTTAAAGTAACAATAAGAGATTAGTATTCTCAAATCATACTATGAAAGAAACGTGAAAAAAGAGGTAACAAAATTAATATTTTACACTATAGTGTACCTTTTACAAACTTAGAATTAGCATTGGTAAGATCATAACGAAGTTTTTGGTGTAAAAAAGAAAAAAAAAAGGTTCATTGGTTGAATTAATATGATTCATACTTTACATTAACTCTATTGACATGGTCATGGCCAGATTCAAAAACAGGTAGAAGATAGAAGAGTTCGGAGGATTGTGAAGATGGCTTAACAGATCTTGAGAGTAAGGGTTCACAATTCCTTAAGTGGGTATCACCGGTATTGCACCGAACGAAATGCACTCAACACATTACTAGAAGGTCTTCACAGTGTCCTTGCACCCTTAGGTGAACTTTCTTCATATCCTTTAACTTAAAATCCTTTCCAGCTTTCTTATTTTGATCTTTTTTATTTTAATCTCCCCTAACATTTATTTCATAAAATAACCGAAAGATTTCCTCACTTACCCACTTCACAACTGCGGACTAGTTCAGTGCGGAATATTTTTGCATGTCCAAAAACATATCTTCACACGAGTGGCTCATATCTGTGCGGTTCATCTACATCAGGACATAATAGAGTACAAATGGTACTATTTAAATGACATAGAACAAGAGACTTGTCTTTGTATATATAGTAAACTAGGTGCTAAATGTATCATTATGTTCTGTAAAATATAATCATATACATAATATACCTCTGCTAGTACGGTGCATCATCATCATCATCATCAACATAATAATAATAATAATAATAATAATAATAATAATAATAATAATAATAATAATAATAATGATCATTGTTTTCATAATAATAATAATAATAATAATAATAATAATCTACCATCTGCAACATCTAAATCACGACTACGTACCGTCTGAAGGATACCATAGAGAGAGTTGGACACCAGAATAGTTATTTGCATTTAGTCTCTCTCTCTCTCTCTCTCTCTCTCTCTCTCTCTCTCTCTCTCTCTCTCTCTCTCTCTCTCTCTCTCTCTCTCTCTCTCTAATTAACTTACTGTTTCTTTATATATCTAATATTTGTCATTTTATTATCATCAACTCCATCTCCTCCTATGAATATTGACGCAGAGGGCCTGTGTTAGGTTTCACCAGTCGTCTCTATTTTGAACTTTTAAATGACTACTTTTCCAATCATCATATCCTACTTCACGCTTAATAGTCCTCCGCTACTTAGGCCTCGGTCTTCCAATTCTTCTAGTGCCTTGGGAGCCTAGTTAAAAGTTTGGTGAACTATAATCTCTTAGGGACTGTGAAGATCATGCCCAAATGCTCTCCATTCATCCCTAATCATGATCTTATTCAAATAAGGCACTTGTGTAGTCTCTCTTTTAGTTTCATATCAATTCTTTTCCTGGCATTTAATTCATGATATTCTTCTGAGGGCTTTGTTCTCAAATTTACAAAATCTGTTGGGTATTGCTTCATTGTCATACCATAACTCAGGTCAATAGAGTAACAGCTAATTCACTAAATTTATAAAGAATTTTATTTTCATATGTAATTTCAGGAAATTTTATTTCCAAATCTTAACTAACCTAGCTATCTTTCACCAAACTCCTATTCTCAAGACCCAGTATTGGAGATCATATTTCCTAAATATCTAAATGAATCCACATCATTTATTATCTCTCCTAATAAAAAAAAAATTTCATTTTCCATTGCCTACTCCACTCTCGTCATATCTGTCTTTCTTCTATCTATCTTGAGCCTAACCTCATGTGATATATCATGCATTCTGGTAAGGAAGATTTGCAATTCCTCTGCCGCTTTGCTGATAATGACAGCGTTATCAGCATACTCTAAGTCTCCCAATATTTTGTTAACAACCAAGTCCAATCCTTCTCCGCCACCCCAACAATGATATGTATTACAATATTCTTAATAAGAATAAACAACATAAGTGACAACACATTCTCTTGAGGTACTGAACTGTTAACTGGAAATTCATTTGAGAGGTATCAATTAACATTAACTTTGCACTTGCTATGGTCCTGAACACACGCACTGAAATTTTCCTATTGAAAAGGAACTCCATAAAACGAAGGACTCCAAAGAAATTGGGCCGGTGTACACTATCAAAGGTTTTTTCGTAGTCCATAAATTCTCCCAAAAGTGGATTTCTATGTTTTGTACATTACTGTGTAAGTGCCTTGATATTAAAATTTGGTCAATTCAACTTCTACCTTTCTGAAATCCTTCTTTTTCAACTCTCAGCTTTTCATCAATCATTTTTTTTTTCAGTAATTCTCTTTAGAATAAGCATAATATATATTTTCATCTCAACTGACGTAAGTGTGATGCCTCTGTAATTATTGAAATGAGAAATATCTCCTATTTTACCCTTGTCACCAACACTCCTAGCTCCCATTTATCAAGTTTTGCCTCTTAACTCCACTCTTATAAGTATTCTGGGGGATCACTTCATTTTTAGCCAAAATAATCTCGGCAGTCATTCCATCCTATCCAGGGACGTTAATGATAGCTTTGGCTTCAAACTACTAAATTTATTGATGGACACATACAGGTTTCCCTCAGCTTCAGGTATATCAATCAAATTATTCCCTTCATATCTCCTATACATGAACCACACGATGAATCTCATTAAAAAGTGATAAGTAATGATCCAATAAAAAACATGTTTTTGGTTTCTTTTATCATCAATGTGTCTTGGCCAATTGCAAATTTCTCAAAAACAAAAAAAAACCTTAGATACCTTTATATACATAAACTAGAGAATTTTTACTTTTTATAAACTGTTAATACATTGCTATTTACCTTAGGCATGCACTAAAAACTTATCCTTTTAAGGAAAGTAGAGAAACACACCCTTAAATAAATATTACATTACAGTTCACCTTATGATATTCAACTTCCTGACTGTTTTTGCCTGACCTCAAAATATGAAACTGAATCTTCGTAATTATATAAAAATCATATGCAATTATTGAAAGGGATATGAAAATTAAGATTGGCGACTTCAACACTAATAATGGAGGGAAAAATCATTATAAAAATGATGGGTGTTGAGGTTCCTGGCTAAGCTATAATAAAAAATGGAACAAATTTAATAAATTTCTCTTTAACAAAGAAGGTTGTCATTAGAGGAACGCTTTTCCATCATAGGGAAACCCAAAAATATACATGGACCTCGCCATGTTGCAATTCCAAAAATCAAATATATCACATAGACATAAATAAAGAGTGTTGAAAGACTCTGAAAAAAATATAAGAAGCTGAAGAGATGCAGATATTGATAGTGTTTACCAGCTCCTTATAGCCACACAGGAATTAAAACTGAAAGCACCCAACAGAAATGTAGATGGAATAACTAGGTTTGATACAACTAACCTTCTAGTAGATAAGCAGAGAGAAACATTTGCAATCGTATATAATAATCGTTATGCAGTCTTAGAGACTGAGAGATGAAGAAAAGAAAAATGATGAAGAATGGTGTAATATTAGGACATATATCTCTCAGTTGGTACTGAATTTTTGTGGCATGGAAATACAAGGAAAAAACCATGGATGTTAAATGATAAGTAGTATACTATAAAATGTAGAACAAAAATAAATATCGTTGAAAGCTTTCGGGTAAGTGATGAAAAATACAGGTCAGAGCATACTAAGTATTCCATTATTGATAGTGAATTCAAAAGAAAAACCAAGAATGCCTGGAGAAATTATTTAGACAGAAAAGGAAGTGAGGCTGATGAAGCTTTGAATTTCAGGGAGTGGCTATGATATAAGAATTTTCCATAGAGATTTTAAAGGAATTTTTAACGAGCAAAGAAGAGGAAATATATACTGATAAAAAGGGAGATCAATCTGATATATATACCAACATAAGATGAAGATAGATAGCGTTGGGTGAAAAACTTTAATGGGGTCAAGAATACGATATATATACGGAATGATTTAATTGATATATTCCTCGAAATGTGGAAGACATTAAGTGCCCTTGAATGAATTCAGTCTGTTTGAAGTCGAAGCTATCATTAATAAACCCAGGAGGTGGAAAGCCCCTGGTTAAGACGGAATAACTGCTGATATAATATACTCGCATGATTATTCTAAAGAGACGGCAGAGACAGATTGATTAAAACCATAAAGATGAACAAACTGGATTTAAAAAAGGTAGAAATGGTACTGACTAATGTTTCATTTTGAGACATTTTACAACAGCGCGAAGTATATTTAATTCCTCTTTTGATAGCTTTTGGGGACTATGAAAATGCTTTTGATAGTCTGCACCGGCCATTTTTTTATGGAGAGACCTACGTTATCATGAAATTCTTAGATATGTAAAGTTTATTAAGTCTGTTCATGAACATACCAAAGGCAAAGTTGATGTTACTGGAGATCTATTTAATGAATTTCCAGTAAACCGTGAAGTGCTCTAACAGTATGAGTTGTCACTTATGTTTTTTATCCTCCTCATTGATTTCGTAATTCATAGAGCAGTTGGGGATGTTGGAGAGGAATTGGGCTTGATTGGTAATAGGAAAGTACCTGATATAGAGTAGGTTGATGATGCTGTCCTTTTTAGCAAAACACCATATGATTTGCAATGCTTGCTTACCAGAATGCATGAAATATCACACGAAGCTGGGCTCAAGATAAATAGAAGAAAGACAGAGATAATGAGAACGGAATATGCAATTGAAAATATATCATTGGAATGATGCAGGATTTATGAATAAGAAATCCTTTAAATATCTAGGAACTTTGATTTCTAATACAGGGTATTTAGATCTGGAAAATATTGAGAGTTTAAAAAAAGGAAATTAAAGAATGGCAAGGTCTTAAAATTGGATGATCAAATCTTCTGAAATTACAGAATTTTTAGGGTACCTGACAGCTCAATGTGATCGATATTACTAAGTGGAAATGAGTCATGGTATAACAATGAAGCAATATCCCATAGATTTTCTAGATTTAAGAACAAAGTGCTCATAAGAAAAATGGAAGTTAAATGGCATATCAGGATTAAAAAAAGAATTTATGATAGAGAATACCAGAGGGCCATATGTAGATATGATCATCGTCATTGGTAGATGAAAAGGGTTTGGTCATTCTCTTCACAATCCCCAATAGAGAATGGTTCACCAAACATTTAACACGACTCCACAAGGTTTCAGGACACAGGCCTAAATGATTGAGGACTATGAAGCGTGTAGTAGGAGAGAATAAATGGAGTATTAATTTGAAAGCTCGAGATACAGACGACTTGTGAAATCTAACTGAGACCCTTCGCGTCAATAGGCAAAAGAAAGCAAAAATTTTGGTGTTTGCAGTCTGGAAATCTAGTTTAGCAGAGCTTGTAAAATAATTGAAACCTTGACGGGAATATGAAAAAAGTTAGTTTTTAGGAAACTTTTAATTCGGCATTTTCTATTACTAGGTAGTAGTTTGGCCACAGTAAAAGCCTCCCGTTGTGATACTACAGCTAGAGAGATATAGGGTTCTTTTGACTGGTCATGCAGTGTTACATTAGACCCTACTATCTGGTTAGGGCTCAATTTTACTTTGCCTACACATACACCGAATAGTTTGGCCTATTATTTCCACATTCTTCTGTGTCCTGTGTGACAAGCCAAGAGTAGGTTGTGACTCAAAAGTCGAGATGAAAGCAACTGAGTCACTATTACAGAACATCGAGTTTATGTACACACCAAGTCCCTGCAAGAAGGTCACAAAATACAACAGGCTATTTCTTGTCCAACCGGCAACTGGTTCTGTTAACAGCTAGCAATAAGCAGAGAAGTTGATTCAAGTTGCTGTCATTGCGAGGCGAGAGCAAAGATACAAAAGATAATATGTAAAAAAAAGAGAAATGTCGTTACTATGTATGATTGTGTGACACACGGGTGGTATATGGCTCCCCCCCCCCTAAAAATTACATACTGTACATGTTAAATAGGGAACACAGATCTAGGGAGGCGAACTGTAGGCAGGAAATAAGCATGTTTTAGATGATCAGTGAAGACTCAGTCTTCTTTGCCCCAAATGTTTAGTAAAGATGTTTTCGGATTGCTTTGGATCACAAGGAGAGAGCCCGTGTAAGGGGGCGTTAGCGATGGCTTGCTAGTGTCATTTCGTAGGAAGATGAGCGTTGAAAAGTGCAAGTCTGTCGGTATGATATGCTCTGCTGGGGCTTGTAAGTCTGGCGGAATGGAGTAAATTTTCCCACGACATGACTTGTGCGCTGGAGATTGTCGGAAGAGGTTGCATATGGAAAAAATTCTGCAGGGACAAGTAATGGGTCGCCAAACACCATTTCAGCTGCCAAGACGTCTAGGGCGTCTTTAGGAGTAGTTCATAGTCCTAGGGGGACTCCGGGAAGCTGAGTAAACCAGTTGGAGCCCTTGCCGCAGGACATCAAAGCTACTTTGAGGGTGCGAGGAAAATGTTCAACTATTCCATTGGCAGAGGGGTTGTAGGCAGTTGTCTGATGAAGGGTGATGCCCAGAAGATTCTCTAATGATGTCAAATATTTAGAGGTGAATTTGGTACCCCTGTCAGAAGTAATATTTTCAGGGATACCAAATCTTGCAATTCATCCTAAGAGTAAGGCAGATGTACATGAGGCATACATTGCAGTTTCCTTGGGAATAGATTCAGGCCAACGAGAGGAGCGGTCGATGACAGTAAACAGGTAAGGCTGTCCTTGTAATGTGGGTAGGGGCCTACAACGCCGATATGAATGTGGATGAAATGACGCTGAGGTTGAGGAAAGGTGCCTACTCTTGAATCAGTTTGTCGATGTACTTTGGAAGTTTGGCAAGAAGTAGAGGCGCGGACCCAATCCTTAGCATCTTTAGAAATGCCGTGGCAAATGAACTTCGTCTTCAGCAGCTGTACTGTAGTGAGGGATGTGAAAGGCCGTGAATGAAACCAAACACCTGTCGGCGCAAGGGAGCAGGAATACAAGGTCGTGGTCTGCCAGCACTGACGTCACAGAGGATCCTGTTGTTGGGCATCATCCTAGGCATTGTAATCCAATGTCAGTTGAACGACGGCCAACGTGTTTCTTGACAGGGTATCGGTAATGGGATTCATTTTCACAGGGACGTGTTGAAGGATGCAATTGTATTCAGCCATGGCAGAGAGATGTTGGCATTGATGAGCAGACAAGGTGTCAGACTGTTGAGTGAAGGCATACACCAGAAGCATGTGGTGTGTGCGAGTGACGAAGGGCGTACCTTCCAAAGAATGGCGAAAATGACAGTCAGCTAAGTGCACTACCAGCAATTTGCTATCAAAGGTAGACTGACCCGATTCTGCCTTTGACAGTTTTCTGCTGAAAAAAGCCAATTGGTGGTGTGAGCCGTTGACCACCTGTTCGAGTACTGCACAAATAGCGACGTCGCTGTCATCGGTGGAGGGAATGAGAAGAGCATTTGGGAGGGGAAAAGTGAGAGCTGCAGCGGTTGATAGGGCATTCTTTGAGTTGCAGAAGGCCGCTTCTTGATGGGGACTCCACTTCAGGTCTTTTAGCTGGCCCTTGAGAAAGGCGTAGAGGGGAACAGGAGTGGCAACAATGGCTGGCAGAAAACGGTGATAATAGTTGATCATGCCCAAAAATTCTTGCAGTGCTTTGAAAGTAAAGGGTGTGGGTAAGTTCTGAAAGGCTGCTGCCTTTTCAGGGAGGGGATGGACTCTTTCAGGGGTGATGCAGTGCCCTAAGAACGACGCTTCAGTGGCGGTAAAGATACACTTGTTGTACTGGACTACAAGGCCATTTTGTAGTAGGCGGTCAAGCATGATGCGCAGGGGACTGAGGTGTTCCTCTTTTGAGGAAGAGAACACAAGTATGTCGTCCATGTAACATACACAGAAGGGGAACTCTGCTAAGATGCCATCCATGTGACGTTGAAAAGTGACCCAAGCATTACGAAGGCCAAAACAGGAGTAATTGAAGGTGTATATACCGAAGGGAGTGGTGAGGGTGGTCTTGGGTATGTCTTCTTGGTTCATAGGCACCTTATAATACCCCTTCAAGAGGTCGAGAGTGGAGAAAACCTTCGCTTTGTGCAAGTAAGAGGTCACATCGGCGATGGTTGAGAGGGGGGTAGTGATGCGGTTCTGTTTGCATGTTCAGGCGCCAGTAATCCCCTTATGTACGGAGTGAGGGGTCTTTCTTCAGGACGATGTTTTGGATGGAAAACTTCCGGGTACGACGTGAGGAGGTGGGCGTAGGCATCCGTGGGTGCGCTGATCTGGAGAGCGAGGTTGGAGCCGGCGGTACGAAGAGGTGTAGACAAGTACTAGTCTGCCTTGACTAATCGTCGGTGGGCGACATCAACCAGAAGGTGGAAATGAGAGAGGAAATCCACACTGAGGATTGGCAATATGACATCAGCAACGATAAACTTCCATTTAAATTTGCCGCTTTTAAACGATAATGTGTGGTTCTCGTAACCATAGGTTGGTTTCACAGATACGTTGACAGCTACATGGCAAACGTCGGCAGACTTAGACAGACTACATCATGTCCTGAAGAGTTCCTTTGGCGAAAGAGAAAGACCTGAAGAGTTCCCTTGGCGAAAGAGAAAGACAAACACTCGTGTCTACCAAAAATCACACGCCCGCTCCTGCATCATGTAAAAAGAAAAGATTAGAAACATAGGAGGCCAACGCCACGAACGATAGTCAACTTACACTTTTTTTTGGCCATTGACAATCCTTGGCACATTTCTTCACGGCAGCCCCGAATCTTGGATGGTAGTAGCATAACTCCAGCCGATGGGCGGCAGTAAGTAGCTGTAGAAGTCGTTGGTTGGGGTGTGAGCAAGTGGTGGGTGATGGGTGGTATTGTCTCCGCTCCGGCACATACGGAGTAGTCGCGTATGTCCTACGGCATTCACGTCACCTTCGGTTGACATTGAATAGGTGTCCTCCTCGTCAGGTGTGGAGGTGTTGATGGAGGTCTTGAAGGACATGAAGTGGCTGTCCATAATGGCATCGGCTATGGTCATCAAGTTCTTTATGGGTAAACTATCGACATCGGGTATGGCAGTGTATACAGGTTCTGGTAAAGGGCAGGAAGTAGGTTCACCTCACGAGGAGAGTAGTCTGCGACAGGTTGCAGGCAAGCGATAGTGGTCATTTCCCTGAGGGAAAGCGAAGACTTTGGTCCCCCAACGGTTGTTGAGAGAGTTGAAAAAGCTTTGCTATACGGGCGGTTGGCGACGGCGAGCACTGTTGTCTGTAGGTACGTTTTAAGGGTGTCATACGGTATATGGGTGTCTCCTTGTTCACAGAGCCAGTCGGAGATTTCCAGGAAGGTGTCTTCGGGTATCACCACGAGAACATAATATGCTTTGGTGGTTGAGCGAGTCACGTCCTTGATGTGGAACTGGATTTCTGTGCGCTGATACCAAGCTGACGCCTCTCCGTTGGCGAACAATGAAAGTTTGAATTGGTGGCGCCAACTTTTGGGGAGTCCACCTTAATACCATTGACAGGGGTTAAGGCAGGAGGAGCAAGTCGACTTCCGGGGTCACCAATGTGACAAGCCAAGAGTAGGTTGTGACTCAAAAGGCGAGATGAAAGCGAATGAGTGACTTTATTACAGTTCATCGAGTTCATATACACACCAAGTCCGGGCAAGAAGGTCACATAATACAACAGGCTATTTCTTGTCCGACCGGCAACCGGTTCCGTTAACAGTTAACAATAAGAAAAGCAGACAGATTAATGTAAGTTGCTGTTAGTGCGAGGGTAGAGCAAAGATACAAAAGATAATATGTACCAAAAAGAGAAATGTCGTTCCTATGTACGATCGTGCAACTCATGGGTAGTACACCTCATATACCTGAAAACACAGAGATTACCAAACAGTTCTTCCCTGCTCAAGAGGTAAACTACAACAATGTAAAGTTTTCAGTGGCTACTTTCCTCTTGATAAGGTTAAAAGAATATCTTAAGCTGTGGCAAGCGGCTCTTTGAGGAAAGGGACAGTCCAAAATCAAACCATTGTTCTCTATTTTTGGCTTGTGTTACAGCTTCTGTATCATGGTCTTCCATTGTTTTGGGGCACAGTTCTCTTGCTTGAGGGTACACCCATGCAAACTATTTTCTCTTATTTTTCCTCCTTTTGTTTAATTGATGTTATTTATAGTTTATGTATGATATCTTCACTGTAATGTTGTTATTTTTAAACTTCTCATCTAGTATTTTAATTATTTCCTTCTCTCACTAAACTATTTACCCTGTAGGAGCCCTTGGGCTTGTAGTATCCTGCTTTTCCAGAATGATGATAATAATAATAATAATAATAATAATAATAATAATAATAATAATAATAATAATAATAATAATAATAATAATAATAATAAAAGTACCCCTTATATAATTCAATAAATCTTTTTATTGAGGTATTTAGAAAATCACTGAATAATTGTTATATGCAACTTGCCATCTCTTTGCTTATGAATGGAGGATTTGAAAGATTAAATTTATATCCTCAATAATTCTAGTATTTCATCGTGAAGAAATCTCTCTCTCTCTCTCTCTCTCTCTCTCTCTCTCTCTCTCTCTCTCTCTCTCTCTCTCTCTCTCTCTCTCTCTCTTTGAAACCAGCATGAAAATTTAATATACTTTTGTACAATAAGATACCTGTTGTTATATGCAATAAAAACTTTGTTTCAAACTTATAAAGATGAGCCAGGAGACTTTAGGTAATATTTGAATTATATTACAGAAACAATTGTTATTTGGAATTCAATGTTGATAACACTGTCGAAGCTAAGGAGTATTTTAGTACTTTGTAAACGTTACATCAGATAGAAAAATTAAAATTTCAGCGTTAAAAGTGATTATTTTATATTGCTTTATGACTGCCGTGTAATGAGTTCAAGTGTTTCTAATGATGTTGGTATGAAGGAGTCTTTGAATAGGGTTTAAAACTTGTTTTTACAAAACTTAAGCTCTAGGAGTGCACAGTCGTGGCACCCGGAACATAAATTACCCACGAATTTTAGGAGGGACTAAAGGAATTAGGTCTGCTTGCCTAGGTTTTTCGAACATCATTTACCGAAGTGAGAAAAGGGTTCTAGCGCTTAATTTAAGTAAAGTTTAAGATTCACAAAAACGACCACTTATTCTTAAATTTTTAAATGTACTCATGCTATCCTCTTTGCTTTTCCTAGATCAATCTTTACTAAGAGTAACCTTTGATCAACATAGATTTTTGCGAATTATCATTCGTCCCAGTGAGTCTAAAAATCAGTGAGATTAGTAATCTATGATTTTACCGGCACATGATGAGTCATTATGACTCTACCTGTAAGTAGCTTATAGTAATACAATTTATTATTTTACTGGAAGCCTTTGGGAAAGCAATGCAAACAAACTACACCAATTTTTTTATCAATTTCAATTGTTTTTTTTTCTTTTTTTATTATTGTCCTGCTGTCTTTCATTTCTCATTTCACGAACAAATATCCTCCTTTTTACAGCTCCAACTATCAAATTTTCTCTGTCTCTCTTTTTCTCACTGTTTCCCTAGCTTTTTCCCAGAATTGTAGTTATCAATCAAAAGTCAAAATGATAAATATAATTTCTTACCACAAACCAATAAACTACAATAATAACGTTATAAAAATTAAGGTATCGTTCCCCGATCCTTTTATCGTTTTAATTATGACGAAAGAGTTTAATGACGCAGGAGAAAAAAATAGGAGAAAAATTGCCCTTTGTCAATATTGCTCTTTCATCTATCTCGAATTTTTTTTCTCAGTTTGTTATCAATATCCATCTCTAAATGTGAAAAAAACAGTATTGAATGCTATATTATATAAAAATATTATCTAAACTTATCTTCATCTTCTTATGATTACTGTAGATCTCAAAATATTTCATTGATTTTTCACTCTGTTCATTTATAGCTTTTATACTTTGAAAACCTATATTAAGTAGTGAACTTTGTCTTGCATAGCGTTTTACATTGAACATGATTATCCTTTTTATATAAGTTTCTAATATTTTTTTATTTTTCAGTTCTTCATTTCTTCTTATGACGTGAAGGATGATTTTTTCTTCTTCTAACTCTAAATATGAAAACACTTATCATACTTCCTCTCTGTTTGTTTCTCATAAACTAATATTAAAAAAGAGTATTCCTCTTTATTATGATTATAGTGTAGAGATCCTCCAGATCTCATAATTAGTCATCTTAGTCTTTCAGGTCAGATTATTGATTATTCTAATTTTCAAGTTTCAGTATTAATAGCTTAATCTTCAAGCTAAAGGATTTATTTTCTTACCTTGCAGATAACAGGATTAATCACCATTCAAAATTATATATTGTTTCCTAGTAGAATATTTAAATCTTTCTGGTCTTATAATTAGTTGAATTCATCTTAAATGTTTTAGGATGATTATTTAGATATTTCTTGTTTCAAAATTAATCGTTTCTATATTCTTAATTTCTCATATACTATTCAAGATTAAGGTTTTTCTTCCTTCATGCAATGCAAGTGAAAGATATATCTCTCCAAATATCAGATATTCATCTCTGGATTATTATTATTATTATCATTATTATTATTATTATTATTAATATTATTATTATTATTATTATTATTATTATTATTATTATTATTATTATTATTATTATTATTAATGTAGTTGTTGTTGTTGTTATTATTATTATTATTATTATTATTATTATTATTATTATTATTATTATTATTATTATTATTATTATTATCATTATTTTTATTATTATTATTTGCTAAGCTACAAACCTAGTTGAAAAAACTATATTCTACAAGCCCATGAGCTCCAAAATGGAAAATAGCACAGTTATGAAAGGAAATAGGGAAATAGATAAACTAAAAGGAAATAATAAGAAATTAGGATTAAACATTTTAAGAACTGTAGCAACAGTGAAATAAATCTTTCATATTTAAGCTATAAAATATTAAAAAAAAAAATAAAGAGAAAGAGAAATAAGATACAATAGTTTACCCGAGTGCATCCTCAAGCAAGAAAAGTTTACTCAAAGACAGTGGAAGGTCATGAGAAAAATGGATTGATTTTCATGCATCCTCCCAGAAAAGCTTTTCACTTTAGCTAAAGAGTGTCTCCTACCCTTGCCAAGAGGAATGTGGCCACTGAAAAATCACAGTGCCCTATAGAATCCTTCACGCCATTTTTTTTTTTTTTTTTTTTTTGTCAGATGTATGAAAACAAAAGAGAATATAATCAAGAACAGGCCAGATCATTTGGTTGATGAGTAGGCAGCTGTTTGAAAACAGAGGAAAATATAATTAAGAATATGCCAGATTATGAGGTGTATGAGTAGGCAAAGGAAAATTACCAGTAAGCAGAAAGAAGGATTTAATGTAGTACTGCCTGGCCAATCAATGGAACCAGTAAGTCTTTACCGGTAGTATCTCAACCGGGGGCTGTTCCACTAGCTATTCCACTACCTGCTATGAGTTTCTAATACTACCACTACTATTACTACTACTAGCAATAACAAAGTATCTGCATTTATTTGACCATTGGTTAAATTCCAAACACTGACGTAGTAGTCTAGAAATGTTACGTAGGATTAACTTTTTAGGTTTACTTCATATACTAAAAAAGGAAATAATATATTACAACCAATACTACTTGAAATAGAAAAAAATGCTTCCATAATATTACAGACAAATTGTAGTTCTTAATAGCTCATGGTGAATAATAAGTGATTAAAAAGTTTTCTGGCTAGTTCTTGGGGTGAGTGAATGATACTACAAATACTACTTAGGAGATGGAGGTAATACTACCTCCCTAAAATAATTTCCTCAAAATACCCTGAAATATACCCTCGAATATACCTAAAATCAAATCAATAAAAAAACTTAATAGATGTTTAAGGGGATTCTTATGCATCAAATACAGG
>NC_090736.1:116744216-116769216 GCF_036898095.1 Palaemon carinicauda
AGTAATCGCAGTTCTTCGTAGATTTTGTTGAAACTAAATTTCCCAAAGTACTCCAAGAATTAATGACAAAGAAAGGGCATACTCTAATGTGAAGGGAAATCGTCAAGGACGTACGGACACAGTTTGGTCATGTAAACCACTCTATTATATTTATTTCTTTTTCGTAAAAGTACTTCAGGAAAATAAAATTTAGTCTTATTGGTCATTAGCGTTTATAAAAAAACATTTTACCTAAACAAAACATACTTGGTTGTGCTTTAGAAATAATCAAATGGTTTGATACAATGTTAGCACAGATTACAGCTAATGATATATAAAAAAAATATAAACAGAACAGAAAGGAAAAGAGCTATCTGATATGCAAATGAAGATATTAATATGAATAAAAGTTCAATCTGTTAATTTTCTACGTTATACATAAGATTCGAATATCCTATGACTGAAAAATATCTCCTTATGAAGCAGCCTCTTAAAAATATAAGAAACAGACAGGTATCAGAGGATATGATATTTCTTCACTATGTGAATATTTCTTCATCTAAACCAGAAAGAAATCTTATTTCAATCATTAAAAACCCTGACAGTACTATACAACATTGATATAGGTTTCTCTATGAAATGATATCTTCCTCAAGAAAACTTAATGAGTTTGATATAGCTACTTAGCTGATGCTGGCCTATTTTATTTCAGCAGTAGGATATATTAATACAAGTTCCCTTAAGAAAGATATCCTTCCATAGAGAGGTCTATATCAATAGTGTATAATTCTGAAAACGTTGATAAAGATAGGAATAATATTCCTTCAGTGTTTAGGTGCTCATCATAACTTATATAATAATAATTTGAAATATGAAAGAATCAGTTGTAAATGAACTGCTGGTAGGTGCCGTCCCTTTAAGAGAGGGATGGGTAACTTCACCAAGACTGAATGAGACGTTCGAATGTGACGTCTTATTATCGCTTCGGTGTCCCAGATCAGTCGTAGGGAGCCTGATCTGTGTGGAAGGCTCTTCCCCACCCATGAAAGGACCAGCAGAGTCTTGGGACTTTCGTGCTCTAATTTCTGTTAGAGAAGCGATTAAAGAGGAACCGATCTCAGTCTTTTTTTATCTCTTCAAGCATTTGATGCGTGTTTTCTCCAAGCTCTTAACACATCTTTCCGGTGTGCCCTTAGCACCAGGTCTGTCACTATAGTGAACTGGGGAAAGTTTAGCGCTTTTTCCTGTTGGCGTTTTGGTATTCTGACTGAATACCTGAGTCTCTTGACAGACCTCACGAGCTCCTTTTATATTTCCAAAAGAAGGAGAGTTGATGTGACTGAGGGCTTCGATGGTTTTTTAAACATCGAAACCCCTGAGCTGGAGAAAGTCGAGACTTCTAGAAGCCTATCTTGCATCCGTGATGTCCCAGGAACCGGGTCATCTCTTTGAATGCACATTGGCCGGACACTTCGGGTGCTGCCCACTCCAGCCTCTTGATCAGGTATATTAATACCTGAACTATTTCTAGGCTTGACTTTGACGTGACTAAGTTCGTCAATCCTTTGAAGATACTTAGGACTGTGAGTCCGACACGTATCTTTCCTAGGATGAATGTTACTTTCTGTGACATAAATTCTAGATAGGAGGAAGGGGGTTGGTTGACTGGAAGGTTCCGAAAGACACCTTCCAGGTCTGACGAAACTACGAACACCCTTAATTGGAACAAGGTCCATATGTTCAGAAGGATTAACATTCAGAACTTGCTGTTTTTTATGAACTTCTTGAGTGGCGACCAGTTCAGAATGACTCATTGATATCTTGAGTCCTTCTCGTGAACACAAAACAGCCTTCCCTGGAACTCGATGAGCTATAGTTTTCTTACCACCTGTATGCTCTATAGCTCTCAGGTATACTTCTCCAGGGGGGTTTAGAACTGTAGGAGAAGGTAAGGAAATAATGGTATGGACATTTCTGTTTCCCATCAATGGCTCATCTTGAATAGGCTTTGGACTGAAGGATCGAAGGTCCTACGATCCTGAGGGAAAGTTCCTCCTAGCCGAAGCGTCTTTATGCTTCGAGTAGTCAGTAGGCTTAGACTTTTGACCATCTGCCTGTAGCACCGTGGTCACTGGAATAGTGGGATGTTGTTGAGCAGCCCGGATATTTCCAGCATTTTTTCGATCTTCTTTTTAGATTATGGACCCACAACCACAGAAGATTTTCTCTTTGAAGGAATGCCCCATTTTCGCAGAAGACTTATGTTCTCCATGGTGGCGTTCTTAATTACTTCCTTAATGACCTCGTGTGAGAACAGGTCTTTACCCCAGATGTTGGAAGATATTAGCTTCCTTGTTCCGTGCTTCACTGTTACGTCAGCGAACACAAACTCTCTACATGCTCTCCTGGCCTTCATAAAGGCGTAAAGGTCCTTCACCAAGATAGCCATATGCATTTTGGCTATGACCATGAGCATGTCTGGGGTACTTTCGTAGGTTGAACACAACTCTATGTAGTTTTGTAGAGAAAGGGATGTCGCAAGTCTCTCCTTTGAGTCATGTTCATTACACAAGAGCAACTCACACAATTTAGGGAGACATACCTTGAATGGTCGACTTGCGATGTCCTTGTCTAATTTTTCTATTGAAAATGTCAAATAGACTTCCTTCCAATCCTTTTCCTGTCCGGGAAAAGCTGGTGACAAAGGCTTGCAGTCATCAAGTGTGGGACATGGCTTACCCGCCTGTTACCGCTTTGGCAACAGAAGTAAATGCCTTCCCCATAAAGGGGAATGAGAGTGAAGTAGGAGCAAGAAAGGAAGGGTGTCTGTTATTCAGTGAGAATACCTTCGACTCTGAATAACCCGCTTTTCTCAGACTACCTGAAAGGATAGTCTGTGCCTTACCATGGTCGAGAATCAAGACCTCCTCTGGTTCCGCTCCTTTTCTTGACTTTGGTTCGTACTTCAGTTTAACCCAACAATTAGGGAAAGCATCACAGCTTGGCAAAAATGGAATTTTGTCCAAAGGAACAGCATCTATTTTCTCTGAGATGTAGAGATTGCCATTTGAAATCGGCATTGCTCCGCAAACCTCCAGTGACTGGTTATGGAGCATGTTGGTAGGTCTTGATTCAAGGGTCGTTTGACTGACCCCTGGGAAGCGACAAGAGAAGCTTTACGAGGCTCTATCTTGCGTTTTGCTTCCTGCTTTTCGTTTTGTTGAAGAAAGCTCTCTATTTGATTCTTCAGCTGGATACATAATTATACCACGTTATCCAATAGAGGAGTAGAAGATGAAGATGTCGACATCGATGGCTCTATAGCCGGCATGGGCGGAGGAAATTCCGACACAACATTTTCCACTTCTACCCTGGGGAACTTCTTGCCCTTAATCCCAAAGGTTTTCTGGCCGTCAGGGGATGTAGTTGGCTCCTGAGGCACTATGTTTCCTCACTTGCTTCCGGAAATAGTAGCTTACACATCCTATCATTAGGTAGGAAATGTCCCAGAGAGATCTTTTGAAAGCCTCTTACCCAGTTGCATAATTTATATTGAGCTGTATCCCTAACCTCCGCAGACTTGGGATTTTCAAAACCTTCGGACATTAATGTCCGACATATATTGCAAACCTGTGGGTTCCAATAATGTAGGGATCCGGAAATAATATTGCAGGGGTCATGAAACCTGCAAGTATTATGACCGTAAAAATACTTACTCTTGGCATTGCAGAGGACTGCAGCACAAGGTATCTGGTGTTCCTCCCGTAAAGAAATGAAAACCAAATGAGTATACAATGGATTATCTCCTTGACAATCAACATGCAAATGTCCTTTACAATAGAGCAGCTTAGGATAGTAAGCTATAAAGGGATAGTAGGAGATACATACTTATGTACCCCTGTGAGCAAATGCTGTTGCCTCCCCTCAGTATTAACTACATGGAGATTTCTCTATAGAGTAACTCCAAGTAGAAGGACTCTTACCCTTAGGGGTAGAGAAGTATCAAAACACTATCCAAAAATAATGTTAATACTGTGGGGTCAGGATGACTGATTCTCGATGAGAATATTGAAGAAAACTATTCATTCCGTATATGAACGGTACCAGCAGAATGCTCGTACAAGGGTACCCAAGGTATGTCAGAAAATACTACTGTATCATGGTACTGTAGTTCTCTAATTGCAGTAAGTCTATACTGCAATTTACTGGCTACTGTACCTCATGTATTGTAGTGTAGTCATTATGCTGCCTTCATAGTATGGTACATCTAGCAAGAAGCAAGCTGGACTAGGAAAATGAAGACATATATTTGTATATCCCACTCAGCCTATTTGCTCTTGTCTCCCTACTATATCAAAATATAGTTTCCCGATCAGGTAGACTCAAGGAAAAAGGTTCCACCCTTTAAGGGTTAGGAGTGTATTACTCCTGCCTTGAAGTGTTTAATATTGTAGGGTAATCCTAATACTGATTTCTAATCAGGATATTGAAGAAATCATATTCATTCAATATAGGATTGGGCTCAGCAAATGCCTGTGTTGGATATCCAAAGTATATTGGAAATAACTACTAGTATAAACTATATAGTAGTTTTCTATCTGTAGTATATTCTACAATGCAGATATACTGGCTACCTGTATAAAACATACGGTAGTTCAGCCGGCAAATCAACGAGTGAGATTGCTACAAATAAAAGGAATGTCCGCCGTTGTGGGAATGGCGGTGTTGTATTCCCAATAGTATTACGAGAGCGGGGAGAGCCTTTGGACGGATCCCTTTTGCCACATCCTCCTCGAAGCCAAAACGCTGTTCGGGATGCAGATTGCTATGGAGGCGTGTCAAGAATGCGTCCGACATATTATGCGATATCCTTCGGAGAAATTTTAAGGATATTCGCTCCAGGAGTTAGAATTCTGGATACCTAATGGTAATATTCTCTGGGAATATCACTATAGTACATATATCCCTTGGGAAACTACTTTGAGGAAATTCGATCACGACGACATGGCTTGAGCCCAAATAAATAAATATATATATATATATATATATATATATATATATATATATATATATATATATATATATATATATATATATATATATATATATATATATATATATATATATATATATATATATATATATATATATATATATATATATATATATATATATATATATATATATATATATATATATATATATATATATATATATATATATATATTATAACTATTAGGGGTAGATACAATACTTTTAAAAGGATATAATGAAACACAAAAATATCTATTCCCAGTGTGATCAGTGAGGCGAGACGAGATTCGGCTGTGGCCCTGTTTGGGCAATCCTGTCATCTCATTTACATCATCATTTTGGAAGTGAACCAAGCCTCGCTGAGATTTGACTACGGACCTGTGATGAGGGAACTGCCCCTGTTTTGATAAAGATGTTATCATCTTAATTAGTGGAGTCAGCATATTTTGAGAAACTGAGCCTCAGGGAAATCTTTGTTTAGGATTTATGTCATCATGGAAAGACACGTGCTGTCCTTTTGTTGCGATTTAACACGTGGTTCGAATTGCATCAGGAATTTCTTCTAGAAGCATTGAGGAAGCCAATAGAGATGCAGAATTGTTAAAAAAGAACGCCTTTTATGGATATGACCATTGCCCACTGTAATTAACTCCGCCCATACATGGGTATATAAACTTCAAGAAGAGATTGTCCAAGAGAGATAGGAGAGGACATAGGGCAAGAGAGAAACTATGTCTGAAGCAAAAAAGGATACAATTCCTACTAAGATAAGAAGCATAGAAGGCCAGAAGTCTGATAGAGCCAGATTCTAACCTTCCCTTCAGGTAACAAAGCCTATCTCCAAATGATCCTCTTATGGCCCAGAAGAAGAAACAAATTGAAGCAGCCAGCCCTGCCTGCTTGTGACAAGAAGGAATCAACACTGCCTGCTGTCTGCCTTTGTTCAACAGTATCATCGAATCCTTGGAAGAAGATCTCTGATGTCCTCACTTGATGCCACCCCTATTTGTGACGTCTTAAATCCGGTCATCGTGCTAGTAGCATCTGAACTTCAGTCACCCTTCTGCAACGTTCTCAATCCTGAAGTCTCCGTACTAGTATCGTCTAAGCAGCTGCAGAAAACTACTCCCTGAGTATTTCTACCTTACTGACTGTTCCCCTTCTTTATTGGTGTTTGATTACTTTTTCCAGTTAAAGTAACCAAAGAAGTAACATTGATTTTCTTTATGATTATGTGAATAAACGTTTTGTGGTTTTTCATGAGTTTCTTTTTATATGCATTCCCCTTATTCAAATGATTGTTGCTGATATTTATTTTACTTATTAAAAAAACCTGTAACGATTTTAGGATCGTAACAGTTGGCGACCTTGCCAGGATTTTCAATAACGTAACCAATCGAAACAGGGAGAATATAGAAAGAAGCAGAATGAGTGAGATTACGAAAGATTTGATAGCTTCAGGTAAACTTATTGGTCTAGATGGCGATGCTTTCCGTGAGTATGTTTTTAAGAGAGTGCAGGAAGTGTTTGAGAGAGACGAAAGAGCAGATGAAAGAGAAGAAAGTGAGAGACACCGAGAAGAAAATGAGAAACAGTGAGAAGAAAATTAGAGAGAGCGTAAGCATGAGTTAGAAATCACTCGTTTAATACAAAATCTTCATAATAGTCCGCCAAGTAGCAGACCAGGAAGTAATGCATCTGGTAGCAGACGTGGTAGTAATTCATCATTGAACGATGATTCTGATCATTTGGGTATGGGTGCAGTGTTGAAATTAATTCCAAAGTTTGGTGAGGAAGATGTAAAAAATATTTCATGTCTTTTGAAAAGTTAATGAACAGAGTAGGTTGTCCCAAAATAAAATGGACTTTGTTTTTACAGTCAGTGTTAAGTGGTAGGGCACTTTCTGTGTACAGTTGCATGTCTTAGGATGAAAGTGAAGACCATGATATTGTAAAAGAAACTGTTCTTAGTGAATAGAGATTAGTACCAGAGGCTTACCGTAAGAAATTTTGAAGTTTGAAAAGATATGAGAGCAGTACTTATGTAGAATACGGAAAGAAGTTAGAAAGATCATTTGGTGATTGGTTAATTACCACTGAAGTAGATAGTTTTGATAATCTCAAGAACTTAGTTTTGTTAGAAAACTTCAGAGATAACATTTCTCCAGAATTTAAGCTATATATAGAAGATAGGTATGAAAAGCCTTTTACAGATGCAACAAGGTTGGCAGATGAGTACACTCTTACTCATAGTTTAAGTGATAGTAAGAAGAAAAATAACCCTTCTTCTAATAAGATGCAATATAGTAAGAGTAGTTCTAGCAATAGTAATACACGGATATATCATTATCATTATTATTGTTATACATGTGGAAAAGCAGGTCACACTGAGAGGTTTTGTGAGAGCAAAAGGGAAGGTAGTAGTTCAGAGATAATTTGTTATTGATGTAATAAGAAAGGGCATAAAGCAATTAATTGTATATTAGAGGAGAAGAATGTCAAGAAACCAATGTCTCTAGTTAATAATCTTTCGTCAAGCAGAAATGACATTTTGTAAGAAACTAAGAAATTTTACAGAGATTTTTTTGTCTGAAAGTGTAGTTTCTTCACTTGAAGGAGGGGATTCGAGAGAAGTTATCTTGCTTAGGGACACCGGAGCAGCCATTTCCCTTATTAGGAAAGAGTGTGTGGCAACAAGGGCAAATATCAGTATGAAAGAAAAGGTTATGTTAGGTGGGTTTCCGAATACTTGCGTTGTTTGTCCTTTGTTGAAAATGAATTTGAAAAGTCAGGGATTGTCAAGAGATGTAAAACTGGCAGTTGTAGACTATTTGCCAGTTTACGGCATTAAGATTACTCTTGGTTATGATTTAACTACATCGAAATGAGGTTCCAGTGAGGTTCCAGTGCCTGAAATGATAGTAACTAAGTCAGGTATAGACACAGATGTAGACTACAGTCATAATTTGTTCGAGGATTCGAACGTGTGTGATACAGGCGGTGAGGTTGATCTTAGCAAGTGTAAGGGTGAGAACACCGACTCCATCGACGTTGACAGTGTTAGCCGAGTTGATGATGTAGCTGTCGAAAGTAGTGACGTAGACTTAGTTGATGTAGTGGATTCAAGTAATAGTTACTGTAATGGTTTAGGCACTAACATTTTGAACAGAGATGAGCTAATTAAGTTTCAGAGAACGAATGAGACACTATCTCGAATTTTTGAAAGTAAATTGGATGATTGTCCTAATAATGTTTGTAATAAACCTTTTGTTTAAAAGACAAAATTCTGTCTTGTTATGTCAGTTAGCAAAGAGGAAGTTATAGAACAATTAGTAATTCTTAGGAAGTTTCGCAAATTAATTCTGAAAAAATCACATGATTATCAAGGACATTTAGGGGTATATAAAACTTTCAAGTGTATAATTAAGACTTGCATTTGGCCTAAGATGAAAAGTGACGGTAAGAGATATGTATTAAGCTGTCACGAATGTCAAATTGCTGGTAAACCTAATCAAGTAGTTCCCAGGGCTCCCTTATGTAATATTCCATCAGTGGGAGAACCTTTTGGGAATGTATTAATTGATATGGTTGGACCTTCATCTAGAAGTAAAGGAGGGAATATATATCTATTAATAATAATTGACAGACTAACCCGTTATCCAGAAGCAATCCCAGTAAGATGCTGCAATGCAAAAACTATATTTAAACGCTTGTTGAACTATAATTCCGAATTTGGTTTGCTTTGCGTTATACAAAGTGATAATGGCAGTAATTCTGTGTCCAAATATTTCAAAGACAAAATGAAAGAGCTAGGTATCAAACTTGTAACTTCCACACCGTATTACTCAGATTCGCAAGGGATTGTAGAACGTTCCCATTAAACATTAAAACGTTGCTTACGAAAATTATGTAATAACTTTGAACATGACTGGGAAGAAAAACTACATTTTGTCTTGTTAGCCTTACGATTGACAACTAATGACACTTCAGGAATTAGTCCTTTTGAATTGCTGTTTGGTCACACCGCTAAAGGACCTTTAGAAATTTTAAATTGTAAATTAATGCTTCTAGAAAGTAAATGTGATTACATTCAGAATTTAGAGAATTAAAAGGAGAATTTAATAAAAGCTTGGAAATTAGCAATAGAAAATGAGAACAAAAATCAAGGTGAAACTAAAAGAAGATACGATCTTAAGGTAAAGGAGATAAATTTTTGTGTGGGAGATAAAGTCCTAGTGTTAATTCAGAAAGAAGGTCCCTCAATATCTTATAAGTTCGAAGGTCCTTATCCAGTTTTAGGCAAAAAAAAAGGGGCAATTTGAATTTCTTAATTGATATGGGTAGACATGTAGCTAAGTGGCTGCACATAAGCTTGCTATAGAAATACAACGAAAGCCCAGTACCAGTAATAACTGTATCGCAGCGAGAAATTAGTTTTGAGAAAAACTCTGATGTGCTTAAGAATTTCAAGTTATTCAACTCTAGATGAAGAAAAACTGAGTAAATGTTATAATGTTTTTCTAAATTATCCAGAAACTGTTAGGTTTAACTAATCTTTTAGAACATGATATTGAGTTACAGGACACTTAACCCATTAGACAAAGTCCGTATCTTTTGAGTCCAGAGAAGGCAAATTTAGTACGAGAGGAAATTAAGTACATTTTTGATAATAATTTGATAGTTCCTAGTGAGAGTGAATGGTGTTCTCCGATAGTTCTTGTAGAAAAGAGAGATGGAATAGATAGGTTGTGCATCGATTTCGGAAAAATAAATAGTGTTACTAGGCAAAGTAATTTTCCACTTCCCAGGATCGATGATTGCTTAGATATGATCGGGAATGCTAAATTCATCTCCAAGCTTGAATTAACCAAAGATTATTGGCAAATACCTCAAAGCTGACGAGCTAGGAAAATATCTGCTTTCATAACGCCGTTCGGTGCTTATGAACCTAAAGTAATGCTTTTTGTGTTAAGAAATGCCGCCAGTACTTTCCAAAGATTAATGAATAAAGTTTTAAATGGGATTGAAAACTGTGTCGTGTATTTATATGATCTTATTATATTTTCAGAAACTTGGGTAGAGCATTTACGAATTTTATCTAAAGTCATGAGAGCCCTTGAAAAAGAAAACCTTGTAATATATTTAAAGAAATGCGAGTTTGGGAAAACCTATATCACGTATTTAGGGCATAAAGTGTGTTTAGGTAAGATTTGTCCTAAGAGTGGGAACACAGAAGCTGTCTCCAATTTCCTATGCCAGCAACTAAAAAGCAGGCCATGAGATTTGTCGAGATGGTTCCATATTTCTGTAGATTTGTACCCAATTTCTCAGAAATAAGCGCTCCCATGACTAATCTTTTTAAGAATGGGCGAAGTTTTGTATTTGATGAGGAATGTTTAAAAGGTTTCAATAAATTAAAGGCCGCAATGCTTCAGGAGCCAGTATCGTTGTTACCTGATTTTAGTAAGGAATTTAATTTAGCGATCGATGCTAGTGACATTGGTATAGGCGGAGTCTTGTTACAAGAAGTGAATGGAACAAAACACCCAGTCGCATATTATTCAAAGAAACTGAATAAAGCTCAACAAAATTATTCAACTATTGAAAAGGAATAAGTTTAGTTTACTTTCAGCCTTGCAGCACTTTGAGATTTATGAGTGTAGTAGTCCTGTGTTAACTGCGTATACAGATCACAATCCACTAGTTTATTTGGAAAGATTTAAGAATGAGAATAAACGTCTCATGCGTTGGAGTTTAGAGCTACAAGATTATAATCTGAAGATAATTCATATAAAAAGGAAAAAATAATGTTAAAGCTGATAGCCTTCCCAGAGATTTTTCAGAATGAGAAAAACGAAACAAGTTTTTTTTTTTTTTTTACTTTTTTCAACGAGTTTTTATTTTTTTTATTTTTATTTATTTTTTTTTTTTTTGCTGAAGCTTTATGTTGAGTGAATGGAATGCAAAAGAGGATTTTTTTCATGATGTTAAGTTGGAGTTTCATGCCGATATTCCTCATTTCCGGGATGAATGAGTTTTTGAAAACAAATAAAATCGGATTTTCTTGTTTTTTTTTTCTTTTGGGGGAATGTATCAGGGGTAGATACAATACTTTTAAAAGGATATAATGAAACAAAAAAATATTCCCTAGTGTGAGCAGTGAGGCGAAACAAGATTCGACTGTAGCCATGTTATGGCAATCCAGTGTTCTCTTCAATTTCATCAGCTTTTAGAAGTAAACCAAGCATCACCGAGATTTGACTACGGACCAGTGATGAGGGAACTGCCCCTGTTTTGACCAAGATGTCATCATCTTAATTATTGGAGTCAGAATATTTTGAGAAACCGAGCCTAAGGGAAATCCTTCTTTAGGATATATGTCATCATGGTAAGACACGTGTTGTCCATTTGTTGCGATTTAACACATGGTTCGAATTACATCAGGAATTTCTTTTAGAAGCTTTATTGGCGTGATCGAAGTGGGTGTTTTTGAGGAAGACAATAGAGATGCACAATTATTAAAAAAGAACAGCTTCTATGGAGATGACCACTGCCCACTGTAATTAACTTCGCCCATACATGGGTATATAAACTTCAAGAAGAGATTGCCCATGAGAGATAGTACAGGACATAAGGCAAGAGAGGAACTATGTCTGAAGCATATAAGATACAAGTCCTAGTGAGATAAGAAACAGAGAAGACCAGAAGTCTGATAGAGCCAGGTTCTAACCTTCCCTTCCGACAACAAAAGTCTATCCCCAGAAGATCCTGCTATGGCCCAGAAGAAGAGACAAATTGAAGCAGCCAGCCCTCCCTACTTGTGACAAGAAGTAGTCAACACTGCCTGCAGCCTGCGTTCGTTCAACAGTGTCATCGAATCCTTGGAAGAAGATCTCTGATGTCCCTTCTTGATGACTACCCTTTTTGTGACGTCTTAGAATCTGGTCACCGTGCTAGTTTCATCTGAACTTGAGCCGCCCCTCTGCAACATTCTCCAGCCTGGAGTCTCCTTACCAGTATCGTCTAAGCAGCTGCAGAAAACTACTCCCTGAGTATTTCTATCTTACTGACTGTTCCCCTTTTTCTATTGTTGTTTGATTACTCTGATTTGTCAGTTAAAGTAACCGAAGAAGTAACATTGATTTTCTTTATGATTATGTGAATAAACTTGTTGTGTTTTTTCGTGAGTTTCTTTTTATATTCATTCCCCATATTCAATTTTATTTTACTTATTAAAAGAACCTGTAACGATTTTATAATCGTAAAATATACATACATAATTATATCTATCTATCTATCTATCTATCTATCTATCTATATATATATATATATATATATATATATATATATATATATATACATATATATATATATATATATATATATATATATATATATATATATATATATATATATATATATATATATATATATATATATATATATATATATATATATATATATATATATATATATATATATCTATATATATATGTATATATATATATATATATATATATATATATATATATATATATATATATATATATATATATATATATATATATATATATATATATATATATATTTATGTAATATTTAGAATAGTAATATTACATGTTTAAAACAAATGACGTAATATGTCATGTTGGTTGGAAGAGCTGGCCGTGAGATTTGCTATGGTCAACTCAAATTGTGTACAGGATGTAAGATGCTAAGTTGTCATTCTTTCTTAGTGTCAACACATTGTCTCTTCGTGTGAAAGTTTGTGACGTCACCGGATGCAGGTGTCTTCCGATTCCGTCACTTAGCCAAATTAAAGCAAGTGTACGATTTTTGGGATATCAGTAATTTGTTCAGTTCATATCAAAACTTCACCAGAATTGGTCATGTGGACCAACACAGCTTCCTCCAGTGATGGAGATGTTTAATTCAGTTGTTATTCACAATAAAACTTAAAAACTACTAAAATGTGTTCAGTAAACCATTCAAATACATTTGAAAACAACTCATACTCAAATGTGTGCTTAAGACAGTAGCACACCAATAAATGGTGGCAGCGATTAAACTCAAAGACAGCGATTAAACTCAAAGACAGCGGTTAAACTCTAAGAATTAGAGAAATATCTTCAAGACTTCAAAATAAATAGCTGTAAAACCAGAGATATATCTTCAAGACTTCAACATAAAAGCTGTGAAACCAGAGAATGATCTTCAAGACTTCAAAATAAAACTATCTACAAGAATCTACAATTTTGACTAAGTCCAACGAAAATGCTAACACCAACATATGTTAGTATACAAATAGAATCTTCAATCAACATCCTAGGAAACCCAAGGACTGGCATTCAACTATTGCAAAACATATCCAGGAAGACCTACATTCTACAAGAAACTAGAACGAGACATCGCTAACAAAACATCAAGAGAGAGAGAGAGAGAGACGACTCGACTTCATATATAAGCTAAGTACAGAGATTTTGTATTCATTTCAGTTTGTGCAGTGAAGTGTAGTTATCACAAGTCGTTAGTCAATTATTACTGGGGTGAGTGATTTCCTAAACTTTGTTATAAGAAACTCCGAATTCTCATTTAGAATTTTTCTTTCTTTGTGCTAATTCCTTTTTCTTTCATAAACTCTTGGGGGGAAATGTATTGGGATTAGTAACATTGTTGGGGGAATTTTATTATACATATGCGTTTACGCAGTGGGCGTCTGTACTCATATAGATATTTTGATAGGATTGAAAGGGGTCAAAGAGATAGAAAAAAAAAGAATACAGCAGTCATGGCTCCTCCTGTCAGCCCTACCCCTGGACCTAGTGGTGTAGGCCAGGCTAATCCTCCTCCAATTGTGACGCTTGTAAATGCCAGGTCAGCAATCCTTCCTTTTCAAGGCCGTGTCAACGGGTTCTTGCCACAAAATGTGGAGTCATGGATTTCATCCGTTGATGCCCATTTAAATGCCAAACAAATCGTAGATCCTTTTGTACAATTACAAGAAGCTAAAAGTTTTATAGATTTTTCTAAGGGGGATGCGAGTGCGTATTTAAGAGGTGTTTCATTTCAGGAAGCAGTTACTTGGGATGATTTCAAAGTTAGGTTACGCGCGATCTATGGGGGTGAGGAAGCTTTGGATGTAGTGTTAACGTTACGAAATACACTTAATCAAGCCACTATGAATCGGCTTAATGTTGTTGAAAGAGCAGCTCTCATAGCTGATAGGCTTAACGAATATCAGGACATTTTAGGTAATTCCACTTGGGTTACTAACGATAATATCTCCGTGAAAGATTTTTTACGATTAATGTATTTAACTTGCATGACACTTATGTTGCCTGAAGCTTTAGTGCGGTGCTTTGATAAGAAGTTAATGCCTGCAAGTACGGAATTGGATGTCTATAAACAGATAAAGAAACACATGTCCAAGTGTCCAGATCTCGATCCCGTGTTAACTCAAGTTTTTGCTAAGAATGAAACAAAACCACAAACAGTGAACGTAATTAATAATCCAGTAGCGGGAGTGACGTGTTACAACTGCAAACGTCAAGGTCACATAAGCGCAGACTGTAGAACGAAATTTTGTTCAGTTCACAACACAGGATCACATTCTTATAGTCAATGTTACGCGCGTAAGACACAACAATATCCTAGAAATACACAGTCAATTCCACAGTCAGTTCCATATGGAAATAAAAAGAAAAATCCTCATTTTAACAATAAGAAGAAACAACAAAATGTCAATGCAGTTCAGAGTCCGAAACAAACAAACACTTCTTCAAATATCGCTGAGCCTGGGCCGTCAAACCAGACCTCGCAAAGTCAGCCTAATTTTCAGAATGTGCAGAGCAAAGCAAATACCACATAGTTAACTCTAGAGGGGAAGAGAGTGATGTTGGGTCAAGGTCATTTATGTCAACATCAATAGTATTGAATAATCAATTTAATGTTTTATCAGATAATTGTGAGACAATAGATTTTCCTATGAAACACACGGCCGAATTAAGTAAAACAGTGCATGTTCCCGTAGATTTGCAACGAATTCATACAATAATAAGCCAAAATGAGTTACGGCCAACCTTATATGCTGTAAATTTAGAACACAAATCCTTTACGTTATTTTTTGACTCTGGTAGTCCACGTAATATTATGGATTTGAAGACGCATCATTTGTTGTTTTCGAACTTTCCGATTGAAAAATCAGGAATCAGACTTTCAGGTATAGGAAATAATGAATTAAACGTCATAGGCATAACTCATATTCAGTTCAGAGTCGGTAATCGCACGTTTGCCGATACATTTGTTGTTGTGAAAAACATTAATATGTATCCAGCTGTAATTATAGGATACCCATCTATGGGAAATCAAAACATTATCTTAGCTCCTGCAAAGCACGGCGTGTATATCAAAGGGAAATTCTATAAGTCTTCTAATACTTTAAAGTCAGTTTTGGATAAAAAGGAGACGACAAATGTAACCGTAACGTACGTTGAAGAACCAATAACTTGTCTCACTAATAAAGAAATAATATATGCGACCCAGCAGAATTCTCGTTCACCCGTAATATCATCTTGCACGCAATATATCGAACCAAACATACCTTCGAATTTAATAGTGCAAATAAAGAAAACACTACCGGGATCTGAAATATTAATCCTTTCCGATACTTTGAAAACCAACGGATTGTCTGTCACACAAGCTATTTATACAGTAGGCTCACATCAGCAATGTAATATCGAAGTCTGTAATCATTTAAATAACACTTTAGTAATTCACAAAAATCAACATATCTTGGATGTAGAAGTTTATAAACATCGTATTCTTACCGTTGCTGAAATCAATCACTCTCAATCAGTTGCGGATGAATCCCTTTTACGATCTATTAAAAATAAAATCAGTAAGGACATTCAAGACGAAGAAATTCAGCAGAAAATTTTTGAACTTTTAAATAAATATACAGATGTCTTTTCCACTACGGATGGATCCTTAGTAAAAACAGATGTGATCGAGCATCAAATAAGGTTAAAAGACAAACAGAAAATTATATATGTACCCTCGTACAGACTCCCTATGAAATTCCAGAATGAAATAAATGATGAAGTAGGTAAAATGTTAGAGGAAGGAGTCATTAGAAAATCAAATAGCCCTTATAATTTTCCTTTAATAGTTGTACCGAAAAAAGATCGAACATGGCGTATCTGCGTCGACTTTCGTCGTCTAAACGAGGAAACGATCCCTGATCGATTCCCAGTGCCATGTACTGACGATATTTTGTCTTTGTTAGGTCAGAATAAATATTTTACCTTTTTGGACTTACTTAAAGGCTTTCACCAGATATCATTAGAAGAAGATAGTATCCCATACACAGCCTTCAGCACAGCCAGGGGACATTATGAATTTTTACGGATGCCTTTTGGTTTACGTTGTGGTCCTATAACATTTACAAGAATGATTAACATAGTGTTTGGAGACTTGTTAGGGGATATATTGCATGCCTATATGGATGATCTTGTAATCTTTTCCAACACCTTAGAGGAACATCTACGTAAGTTAGAACTAGTACTACAGAGATTAAGACAACATAACTTAAGGGTAAAGATTAGTAAGTGTGAATTTTTCAAAACAGAATTGATATATTTGGGTTTCATGGTGTCAAGCCAAGGTCTTAAAGTAGTCCATGATAAGGTGTCGGCTATACGTAATTTTCCCATACCTACTAATGTCAAGGGAATACAGCAATTTCTGGGTTGTAGTGGATATTACAGGCGTTTTATACGCAACTATTCAATAATAGCCGCTCCTTTAACTGATCTTACGAAGAAGGGCGTAGATTTCATATGGTCTGAGCAACATCAACAGGCGTTTAATACTTTGAAAGATGAACTGTGTAGTTCTCCTATCTTAAAATTTCCTGACTTCGGTAAGGAATTCTTCATTGCAACAGACGCCTCAGACTTAGGAGTAGGAGGGGTATTGCTTCAGCAATATGATAAACAGTTTTTCCCGATAGCTTTCTATTCTCGAAAATTGAGAACTTCCGAAAGTAAGTATGCAGTAATAGACAAGGAAGGACTAGCTATTGTTAATTCGCTAGTGCATTTTAAGTTCATAATTTACGGTTATCCCGTTAAGGTTCTTACTGACCATAAACCACTAACAGAGTTCTTTAAAGGCTTCAATCACAGCCCTAAACGAACTCGGTGGCATTTAATCATTCAAGATTTTGGCGCAAGAATCGGGTATTTACCTGGGAAAGCAAATATCATTGCTGATGCATTATCACGCAACCCCGTGTCATCTTGTACGGAGTCTTTAGCTGAATTAATAGATATATCAACATCCATGCCTATTGTAAAAACAATATCTGAACAAGAAGATTTAGGCTGGAGTGCTGAATTGTTACAGACTGAGCAAAGAAAAGATCAGAAAATAGAAACAATTATAAATGCTTTGAAAGGCAATCATAAAGAAAAAGAATATATAAAGTATAAGCAGCAGAATTATGTAATCAAAGATAATATTCTGTGTAGGACTGTGACAAGGAAAACCCGCAATACACCACATGTAACTAACGACCAGGTAGTAGTACCAAACTCACTTGTTTCCACTGTCCTGAATTGGTTGCATTCAAATCCATTACATGGACACCCTGGGTTCTCATTAATGTCACAGAAAGCCAAATCATTGTTTTATTGGCATACAATGCTTACAGATATAAAAAGACACATAGCTAATTGTCGCACATGTCAGGAAAACAAAGGGCATACGAAAACACCTGTTAGCTTAGGAGCTTATCCTGTTCCCAATCAACCCTTTGAAAGAATACATTTAGATTTGTTAACAGGATTTTACGAGTCAGACAGAGGAAATAAGCACCTCTTAGTGATTATAGATGCTTTAACTCGATATACAGAACTAATAGCGCTTAAAACTAAAACTGCGATTGAATGCGCTAGGAAGTTTTACGAGTGTTACATTTGTAAACATGGAATTCCACACATGATAATCTCAGACTCGGGTGGTGAATTTAATAATCACTTTCTTATCTCATTGTGTGAATTCCTCAACATAAAGAAGGTTAATACCATGATATATCACCCAGAGTCGAATGGGCTAGTAGAAAGAGCAAATAGGAAGATATTAAATATATTAAGGGTAACACTAGGGGGATCAGACCCCAACTGGGATATTGCAATACCGGCGGCACTGAGTACTCTGAATCATTCATATCATATATCAATTAAAATGTCACCGCATGAAGCATTGTATGGTACCCCAGTTAGAACACCTTTCCATGTATTAACGCCTACAACTAATCTATCAAATCCTTTAAAAGAATGTATAAATGCAAGTATAAGTCGATATGATATCCTTCGAAAGAATTTAGAAGAATCACAAATCATAATGAAAAGGAATCATGATAAAATAGCGAAACCAACTAAAACATATACCGTGGGTGATAACATCTATATTCAAATCAATGTCAGAAAAGGGCTCAACTATAAACTAACACCTAAGTTTGAAGGCCCATTTAACATTTTGGAAATATTAACGGCCAATAGGTTTAGAATTCAAAACGTAGCCCAACCCACGGATGAGAGAATAGTACCATTGTCTCACATAAGAAATTAAAAAGAAGTGAGGAAAAATTTTAATTTTTGTAACTAAAAAGTTTTCTTTTTAATACAGGAGTAATTACATATATTTTTTCTCGTTACAGGTTTCCAAGATGAATTTTTTGTTGTTGGGAGTGATATTGTTCGCTCAGACATTTTTTTCGTATGGGATGAGTTCTAAGACTAAGAATATATATTTTAAATATGGCAATATAGTAGAAAGACAAGAAGACATTTTTATTACATCAACCAACGTAATTGTCGAAGTACATATGCAAGCAATTTTTCTTCAAGAGAATGATGTCACTAGCTTAAGAACCGCCATTTCAAGGTTTTCTGAATCATTGGATGAGTTGCATAGGAGACATTTTCATTTGACTACTAAGAGTTTGCTTGGATCAACATTAAAAGTTGCAGAGATGCTATCTGATGACTTAAAAAATAAGACTGGAGAGACAGGATCTTTGGCTTATGACCTTTTGATGTGGACTGTAGGACACGAACAAAAAGAAAGACGGAATCCGTTCATTTATGCTGCATTAAGCATCTTTGGGTCTGTTGCAAGTTTAGGTTTAGGACTTTCCAATCGTCTTAAAATTAGTAATCAAAATAAGAAAATTGAGTTCTTGACTCATAAAGATGAATTGATTATGTCAGAACTAAGGGATCAGTTAGCTTCAATCAATAAAATTATGGATTTGTTAAATGAACATTCAGATAATATCGTTCAAATTATGGAAGTACAGGATTTGTTAGCAACATTAACGTATTATGATTCAAAGATAGATCACATACATAACAGAATTGCACATTTCATTGAGAAATCCAAGGATTATGTAGAAGCTATCACGTTAGCAACTAAAGGTGTATTGTCGCCCCATTTGTTGCCTATACGTTACTTAAAATTAGTTCTGGAGAACACTAGGGATAAACTAGGCTATGTTCCTTTGTTAGACGAACATAGGTTAGAATTTTATTACAGCCTAATTACAGTAAACGTAGATAATAACAAGATTAGGATTACAATTCCCTTTGATTCTTCTGATGCCTGGCAATCTTACAGGATATCACCATTTCCGACTTTCTTGACGAATCACTCAAATCCAGTAATATCCAGTTTGACAGGACACGTATTGATTTCCCCAGACAAGGAAACATATACGGTCATTAAAGACTTAAATCAATTAACTCACTGTTCAGACGCAATGGATAGAAAAATATGTACAGCTGACTCATTTGAATTCCGTAAAAACTTGATGGATTCATGCGAGTTAGGTATAGTGCTAGACGGTGCTCTCTCCCATACAAGTGAAAATTGTCTGGATAAGCTTTATCCCTTTGACAATAAAGAATTCAATTGCAGACTAAATAATGGCTCGTGGATACGATACGACAAGGACGGCTTCAATGTATCATGCCCTGACGGATCCACATCCTACAACCACATCTTCGTCGCAGCAGATGGCTGTATCGGGACTTCCCCGAATTCCATGGTGACTGGCCTACGGACAATCATCAGAGAACGTGCTTACTTCGCGAACTTCACGTGGACCTCTACAACGCCCGCACTTCCTCTCCCCTATAAAGGAAGTGTGGCGAAACGCTTAATGAAACTTACCGAAAAGGACCACCTGTCGCCGACTTATAAAGAGATTCTTCACCCTATATTACTAGCAGGTTTATTTGGAACGGCGTTAATTTTTATCGCCGTGAACATCCTTGTTTGGCGTAGGTTACGGCACAGCAAGCAGCTACAAAGGAACGAGTTGAATAGCCCTGACAATACCCCTTACTTGATCCAGTTCAAAGCTGTATGAGTGGCCACCTCATTCGCTAAGGGAGTAATATGTCAGGATGATGTTTGTATGAAAAGCTGATTAGTACGCTAGTAATATGTAATTAAAGAAATTCTCTACATTTGCATTGTTAAAAATACATTTAAAATAACATTTAAAAAAAATAAATAAAATAAAAAAGGATATAAATCATTTTTTTTCTCTCGGCATCTAATAAAAATATATAATCCGGAATGTTAAAAAAGAAAAGAGAAAAAAAAAAAAAAAAAAATATAAGATATATAACAGAATCTATGGGCATCTAATAAAATGTATCAGCCCTATATATAAATATATATATATATATATATGTACGAAACCGTGGTACGTGTACGTACCAGGAATTCGTATTTGTGCACTAAAAATTGAGTATCTTGTTTCTGACAAAGGTAACAATTATTCTTTATCAAGTTACCGAATCATTTGTAAGTCAGAATTTGTTTTGTTTTTTGGTACCATGTAATCATTTGCTAGCAATGTACCATATATATGATCTTGGTTTTATCATGCATTTTTCTTTTTGCTTTGGTAATATCTTTTTTGTATGCATTATTGTTATTAGTTTTGATGTGCCTATTTGGACATTCGTCCTCAGTTGGATATAGCTAGTTTTGGACAATGAATGATACGTATGTCCAGTCACACCTAATAACCATGTTTCGGCTTGTTGTTAAATTTTTGTAAAAAAATTGAGATAGCTGGCCGAGCTTATGTAATATTTAGAATAGTAATATTACATGTTTAAAACAAATGACGTAATATGTCATGTTGGTTGGAAGAGCTGGCCGTGAGATTTGCTATGGTCAACTCAAATTGTGTACAGGATGTAAGATGCTAAGTTGTCATTCTTTCTTAGTGTCAACACATTGTCTCTTCGTGTGAAAGTTTGTGACGTCACCGGATGCAGGTGTCTTCCGATTCCGTCACTTAGCCAAATTAAAGCAAGTGTACGATTTTTGGGATATCAGTAATTTGTTCAGTTCATATCAAAACTTCACCAGAATTGGTCATGTGGACCAACACAGCTTCCTCCAGTGATGGAGATGTTTAACTCAGTTGTTATTCACAATAAAACTTAAAAACTACTAAAATGTGTTCAGTAAACCATTCAAATACATTTGAAAACAACTCATACTCAAATGTGTGCTTAAGACAGTAGCACACCAATATATATATATATAGATATATATATATATATATATATATATATATATATATATATATATATATATATATATATATATATATATATATATATATATATATATATATATATATATATATAAATAAATTCATATATATATATATATATATATATATATATATATATATATATATATATATATATATATATATATATATAAATAAATAAATTCATATATATATATATATATATATATATATATATATATATATATATATATATATATATATATATATATATATATATATATATATATATATATATATACATGTCTTATTTATAACTGTAATCGAACAGTTTAACATGTTTTTTCAAAAAGGCCCATAAAAGAAACACAGGAAATATGAATAAATCACACTAAATTTCGGTCAATAAACATCGACCCTCTTCAGGATGTAAAGTAAAAATGAGGTATACAGTGGAGAGTGACGGTTTATATATGAAAGCAAAAGGGTGTGTTCAATTGTTCTATAGTTGTTATAATTGCTAGAAGTAATAGCCAAATTTAATTACATCCAGGTGCGTCTTCTTATTGTTGAGACGCTTGGAGGAAGTCTTGACCTCTGATGCATGTCTGGTGGTCGGTCTCCGTGGATTATCTTCTTAATGATATGGTTGAGAAGAGTATTGTCCACTGTGTCAGCTTTCCATTGGCCCCCAGATAGGTTCATTGTGTTTGATTGATTTATGATGGCTGATTCCATGATTTTCCTTCTGTACGGAGAGGTACTCTTAAAAAGCAAAGACGACTCATTCCAGTTAATCTGGTGCCCTAAATCCCTAAGGTGAATGAAAATCCCTGAGTTTTCATACCTATATCTAACAGATCTTTTGTGTTCGGATAATCTTTGAGATAGCGAACGGCCCGTTTGCCCAACGTACACTTTTTCACAAGCCCCACATGTTACTTTGTAAAGGCCGGATTCTATATATCTTTTATTTTGATAAACATTAATAAGGGCGCTTCCTATGGTCTTTGGATATGAAAAAACAAAGGGATTCTCAGTTTTGATATGATTTGTTATATTTTTAATACCTTCTATATATGGGAGTTTTATCTTATTTTTAAAATCTCTTTGGTTAGTAACATCATGATCTTTATAATATATCGTGTTGGCTTTGTTGATGGCCTTTTCTATGACATACGTCGGGTAGAATAGCTGGGCGAGTTGTTTACGGATGATTTCAAATTCTTTATTTAGGTAGGCTGGGGAACAGATTCTCAAACCGCTAAGAAATAGATTGAAAGCTGATCCAATTTTTACAGAAATGTCGTGATGACTAAAGAAATTAATGTAGGAAATAGAGAAAGTTGGTTTTCTATACACAGTGAAATTATACCCCGTCGATTCCCTTATAATTAGTATGTCCAAAAAAGCTAATTTTCCATCTTTTTCCCATTCAGTTTTAAATTTTATGCTAGGGACTAGGGAATTTAGGTTATTGAAAAATATATTGAAATCTCCCCAGCTATCATCCCAATATGTGAAAATGTCATCAACATAGCGTTGCCAAACCATGTTCGTAGGTTTAATTGTTGTAAAAATTTCTGTTTCAAAGTATTCCATGTAAAGGTTAGCTAAAATTGGAGATAACGGGCTGCCCATACTACAACCAAATTTCTGTTTGTAAAAATTTCCATTGAAAGAGAAAACGTTATTTGACACGCTTAGTTTAATTAACTTAATTGTTTTTTCAATACCGAGGGGGAAGTGATCTTCGTAAGGGATTAATTTTTCCCTCAAGAAACCTAATACGTCGTTGATCGGGACCTTTGTAAATAGGGATTCTACGTCAAGACTCAAGAGTTTTACATTGTTTACCGGGATATTTAATCTATTGAATTTCTGGATGAAGTCCTCTGCATGCTTAATATGAGCTGAAGAAAAGCTCCCTAGAAAGGGAGACAGCAAGTCTGCTAACCATTTCGATATATTATATATAAATGACCCTTTACATGAGAGATTGGGCATAAGGGAATACCGTCCTTATGAGTTTTTGGGAGCCCGTAAAAATATGGCAACGAAGGGTTCATGACTTTGAATTTTTCTAAGACCTCGATGTCTTTTTTATTATTTCCGATTTTTCTTACGGATTTGAAAAACTCCGGAGCAACAGAGTTACGGGGATCTTTTGTTAGCTTTTCATATGTAGTGTCATCGTTTAAGAGTTGTTGAACTTTGTTGACATACGTCTCTTTATCAAGAATGACTATTTTTCCGTCTTTATCCGATTTTGTGATGATGATATTATCGGTTTTGTTTAATGAAAAAATTGCATTATGAAACCTTCTGGGAAGCGGATTTTTACTGTTACTTTGTTCTAATGCATTTAACAAGATTCCTTTTAGGCAAGTTTCATCTTTTTCGAAATTGTTTTTAGAGAAATGTTTATCGAAGGCCACCACATAATCAAAATGACTTTCCCGTCCGGGTTTCATAGCAAAAGAGATACCTAGATTCAGAGCTGTTTGCTCATTCACTGTGAGTGGACGGTTCGATAAATTCAAAACGTTATTTTCCAATCCTAAATTAGTCCATGTACTATTTCGTATGAGTCTTTCTAATTTATTATTCAATTTCTCGGAGTGAACAACTCGCCCAGCTATTCTACCCGACGTATGTCATAGAAAAGGCTATCAACAAAGCCAACACGATATATTATAAAGATCATGATGTTACTAACCAAAGAGATTTTAAAAATAAGATAAAACTCCCATATATAGAAGGTATTAAAAATATAACAAATCATATCAAAACTGAGAACCCCTTTGTTTTTTCATATCCAAAGACCATAGGAAGCGCCCTTATTAATGTTTATCAAAATAAAAGAGACATAGAATCCGGCGTTTACAAAGTACCATGTAGGGATTGTGAAAAAGTGTACGTTGGGCAAACTGGCCGTTCGCTATCTCAAAGATTATCCGAACACAAAAGATCTGTTAGATATGGGTATGAAAACTCGGGGATTTTCATTCACCTTAGGGATTTAGGGCACCAGATTAACTGGAGTGAGTCGTCTTTGCTTTTTAAGAGTACCTGTCCGTACAGAAGGAAAATCCTGGAATCAGCCATCATAAATCAATCAAACACAATGAATCTATGTGGGGGCCAATGGAAAGCTGACACAGTGGACAATACTCTTCTCAACCCTATCATTAAGAAGATAATCCATGGAGACCGACCACCAGACATGCATCAGAGGTCAAGACTTCCTCCAAGCGGCTCAACAATAAGAACACGCACCTGGATGTAATTAAATTTGGCTAATCCTTCCAGCAATTATAACAACTATAGAACAATTGAACACACCCTTTTGCTTTCATATATAAA
>NC_090736.1:116774216-116781716 GCF_036898095.1 Palaemon carinicauda
AGCTTCTTCCTGTATAATATTTCTGTGAGAAGTATTACAAGAAAATTACCGTCAGGTATCACGTGGTTCTAATACTTGGAACGACTATCCTAAGATATCATGTATAATCCGGGACGTATCCATAGATAACCATAGATATCTGTACCCCTGACGGACTTAACACAGTCTAAGAATCTCAGGAGAAGGATAGGTTAGGAGCCGTTACATATCCTCTCCCCTCATAGTACTGTCCGTCGCCGATGAAATCATTCCACATAGCTTTGTAACTACTCTGAAATGAGGCATCCAACGAGGTATCAGTGAATTACAGCGTATCTGGTGAGCCTTCAGGACGACATGGCTATATAACCAAAAAATAGATTTTTCTTATGTCAAAATCTGTTTTTTGGGCTCAAGCCCAGTTGTCCTAAGGGAAGTGTACCAGAAAATTACTTATGACTTGGTTCGAAGCCTCAATGAGAGAGATCCCAATACCGCACTGCACTTACTGGATTACTCCATCAAGGAATAGGTTTCAGTCTCAATTATATATCCCAGAACAGTTCCCAGGCAGTATAACAAGCATGATGGTCCGACAAGAAAGGCAAGAAGGACCATGGACCACCCTCCACAATTGGAAAATCACCTGAACCTAGTGTCGAGAACCCTAAGTAACCCCAAACTGAAGGAGGCATCACTTGTAACGCGTATGGAACCTAAACCAGCCAGGAGACTAAATCGAATAATGTTCAGGAAGAATAATAATGAGAGGTCACACTAAGGTTATTGCTGGTACGGTAATTATAAACTTAATAGTTGGGCGTAAAGTAAAAAGGCATGTAACTATTTACAGCCTGTTTCTCACAAGAATCAGTGTCAAGCTTAACGAGCAACCACATATGAAAAATTTGGTACAAAGTAATCCTATCTATACCCCGACATAAGGTAAAATGAGGGGACAAATACATGAAATAAGGAACCTTATCGATCCTATGACAAGATAAACCTGATCAATACACATGATCATGCCTGTACAAAAATGGGGTAATCACGCGAACCAAATGAGATATAGCTTAACTATCATTTAGATAGTTAGGCTATAGCAATGGTGGAACAAGCATAGCAACAGAAAGCACATGTGAACCTGAAATGGAAAAGATTAAATGCATTATTTTAATTTTCTTCCTGAAGCAAAACCCAGCTGTTTACTCATTGATAATAACAAGCTGGAGGAGTGCCCTAGGACACATTGTGAGCTACGCCGTTGCAGCGGGTTTGATAACACTTTCGGCAGCCACCAAAAAATAGCGTATCTCCTCCAATTGCTTCAGTTAATGCCCGAAGAAAACCCTAGTGGACTTCCTACTAGTATATGCCTGCAGTCCCTCAAGGGACATATACTGGAAAAAGTTCAAGGATGAAGCCACTTCCATATGGTCGTATAGAGAAAGTAATTATTGCTCTTAACTGTTTCAGAGACAAAACAGATCCCAGTGTTTCCTTTTGAAAGAAATGACCACCCTTAAACTCCACTGTTCTTAGTAAATAACATTTTGAACACTGCACTGGACACAGGGAAGGATCATCTGGTAGGGGAACTATTTTGCATAGACCCCAACGTTAGAGGGAAGTTCATTCTTAGCTAGAAAAGCAGGATCAGGGTATAAATCAACCTCACCATTACCAACAAATTTAAATTGGTTCTTGTCTCTAGAAACACCAAAATGCCAGTAATTTGAGCACCGGAAGCCATCTCAAGTAAAAAATTGACTCTCAGAGTGAGATCACGAATAGAAGCCGTTTGATTGGCAATGTCCAAAGAGAATTGCAAAACTTTGTCTAAAGACCAAGAGATGGGTTTCGGTGGACCCAACGGCCTTAGCCTCGTCCAAGCCTTCAGAATTTTATTGAAGAGATCTGAGTTAAAGTTGACATCAAAGGCGTATAGTATAAGTCTAGTGAGAGCCAAATTGTATGACGAATGCGTGGAGGAATCTACACCTTAAACGTGCCAAGCAAGCAGGAAACCTAAACAAAAATCCATAGTAATCGACCCTGGATATTTGACTTAGTTGTATTTGACACATTACATCCAGGACCTTTCATACTGAGTCATGGTGTTGGAGGACTCATTGTTTCCTCAAGTAACCAATTATCACGTTGAAGTTAGAACTTCTTTCCCAGGGCTAGGGCGAAAATTCATGAGATGAAGGTTGTACGTTCTCCACAATGAAGCATGAACAATCTCCTGCTGTTCCTCCTGGGACAGAATCAGTTTGGACATGGCACCAACTTGGCGTTCAATCTGTGACGACGAGAAACCAATTGCTCTTTGGCAACAGAGGAGCCACCAGAGCCGCCATCCCTCTTAAAGCTCGAAGCTTGTCCAGAACCTTCATGAGGAGATAAATTTTCGTCCAGCGATTCCCATCTAAGGACATCACGTCCATGCCCACTGCTGCTTGATCCACGTTCGGTGCTACCTAGCAGGGAAGTATCTTGTTGAGACTTGTTGCAAACAGATCCACTTGGAGGCGAGGGACTTGATCTCCCTGAGGGTGGGATGTTGGCAAGTGTCAACCATTCTTCTGAGCCAACAAAAAGACGGCTATCATTATGTGGCTTATTTGAGGAGACCTCGACCCTTGTCTGTTGAGGCACTGGACTATCACGCGGTCGTGGAGGTCCAGATAGTTATGAATTTTTCTCCTTCAAGTATAATTTCTTGAGGGACAATAAGACTGCCATGGACTCCAGAATATTGATGTGGAATAGATGAAATTTCTTAGACATCGGCCTTGCACTTTCTTGAGTGGGTTATGACCCCCCAACCATCTAACGAGACGTCCGCACAAAGTGTCACTACTGGAGGAGGAAAGCTCAACGGCACCGTCTGTGAAAGACTTTTGGCAGTGGACCACGGTCTAAATTGCTTGTTCATTAAAACCGGAGTCTGCTTCTGATGGTCGAGAAGAGCTGTGTAGTCTATCCCTTCCTAAACTCTCCTTGCATCTTTGAGTCGTACCTGGAGGACAGGGTTCATTACCGAAGGGAATCATAAAGATCCTAGAACCCCCTATTGGAGTTGCATGGTGATCGTCCCCGACTTGAACAAGGCCAGCCGTCCCCTTACCGGGAGATGTTCATTATTTGTGTTGAGGACGTGAACCTCTTCCTCCACTCCTCTTTCGATGTCCACGACCCCTTGGGCTTGCCTCCGTTATCAGGATAGCCCCGGAAGACGACCTTATTCATACATAGGGTTGAAGGGCGGGGACTGTGACACCACTTGTTAGGGCACAGCGTAGACAGTCTGTGGGATGGCAGCATGGTGAGGACAGAACGACATCCAAAGATAGGTCAGTTTACAAGACCTCTTGGATTGTGAGGTTCTCCCAGGGGGGAAATTCCTCTTCAATGAGATCCCCCATTTCTGGAAAAGGATATTGTACGAAAAAAGAAGTCGGAACCTAACTGCTAACTGCAGTTCATGATTTACCTGGGGAGACATCAGTTTCTTACCAGCGAATTTTCCCCAACTTTCTGGCCCACCAGGTGACATGATTGACAGTAATTAATTCAAACTACCCCTAATGAGTCAATATGGATAAATAGCAACATAATATCGTGCTCATGTAGAAATATATTTCTACCTCATACTTGGGATCAAAACCTAGCCCCTTCTATTGAAAGGCCAGGTCGCTTTCATCCATACCACCAGAGGCTCTTGCTCTGCAACAGTCGTATCCGTAACTTTCTTCACACCTTCTAAAGAAACAGGTCTTTTCCCCGGATGGTAGAGGTGATGGACCCTTTAGGCTTGTGGCGGATTGTAGCTGTGGTAAGTACATGCTCTCTACAGGCTTGACAGTACTAAAAAGAAGAATAAAGGTCCTTCATAAAGGTGGCAAGCTAAGTTTTTGCCAGCAAGGAAATGTCTGAGGCATCTGCAAAATTCCCGATCATATAATTTCCATGAAGCACCATAAGGACATCGACGCTGACAACCTTTCTCTGGCCTACGACTTACCCTTAAGAAGGTGTCCGGGCATCCTGGGCAGCTTTTCATGAAATTGGCGGCCGGCCGCATCCTTATCCAATTCAACCTCATTAAAAGTAAACTGGGCACTGGTCCAATGGACGGCATCATGTGGTAAGACAAGTAAGACTAGTTTGTACTCTTCCAAAGCTGGGAGAGGCTTACCCCCATACTGCCACGTAGCTCTATGAGACAAAGGGGAAGACCATATAATCCGGAGCCATGAAGGTAGCCAGCCTCTTACTGAAGGCATCAATCTGTGTATTGATACACCCTGCCATCTTCATCTCATTCACTGCCCGGTGTTGGGCCCTTGTGTGTTCCAGGAGGATCGATTCTTTAGGGATGGTAACCTTCCTCTACAAAACCCTCTCAGTTAGTCTCATGTACCAAAAGGGGTAGGCATCAATGTGGAGGATACCCTCGGAAAGCACGGCGTCCCCGACATACCCCCAAGTATTTTGCTGCTATCACTAAGGTAGCTAAGCGGGCAAGACCTTATCCCTAGTCGACTCCTCTTGCTTCTTCAAGGCCTGGATCTCTTCACAAGAGCCATTGAACAACATCAGCTGGTAATACTAGTTCCCCTCCATGAAGGCTGTCATGTTAGCCATAAGTACCTGATCTATTGTAGTACCCCTAGGTACTCGGGAACTAATATGCTCCATCAGCCCAGCAGCTAAAGTGGTAGAAACCACTGAATTCTTGATGATCCCCATACTTACCTCATCCACCTCTGGCAGTAAGAGTCATCCACCGAATGGAAGGGTTATTCATGAAACTTCATCTTTTCAAACCATCTTACCCAGGTGCAAAAGGACCGCGGGAGAACATGCGGTTGTCATCAGAAGTATCCTTCGATACCCATCCGTAGTGAAGTATGTCCTTACAAAGAATGCAATCCTGATGGTCCCAGTACGACACTGGACCCTACATCCTCCGACACATTGCACCCATCTCTGTCATAGGCACTGCCTGTGGGGAGAAAAGGGTTTAAATGAGTACTACGTCCTCTAACAGTCACCAAAAGCTTACAGAAATAGGGTATTAAGAGTCCGTGTGTACAATTGAGGGAATAGTAGTCCCCAAATTGCGTGTGATTGTCTTTGGTGAGAAAGGAGGAGATAAAGTAGGAAATGTCCATTCCCCTATTGAAAGACATGAGACTGGAAAAAAGATAGTCTCCTTAAAGTCCGTAACTATAAGCCAAGAGGGGGGGGGGTGTTTAAGTGCTCATGGAAAGAGTCATCGCTCCTATATCTCTACAGATAAATGGCCAATGAGAAGGCAACGGTACGAGTAAACTTAATAGTTTAAGCAATCAACGCAACGCTTAATGAGCAAGAGTCTATAGCAACCCGAGGGCTATAAGAACAGATTGATAGCATCAATTAGGGAAGACCTGGCAGTAGGAACTAGCCTATACAGTTATCACCCATCTATCCGATCCACACCCTCATAGGGATATGGACAAATTGATAGAAAACCAATCACTTTATGTAGTACTTATTTCCATGCAGGGACTAGAAGACCTTTTGTAAAAGGAATTTCCAGCCCCAGCATACGTAAAAAGCCTAAAAAGTTTAATGAGTAAGGCATTTATGTTGATCTGTAATTGGATTCACCTACAGTTAGTAGAGAACCCATCTTAGTTTAGGTAAGACGGTGTCAGATAAAAAGGACAGAAAGGCAGAGGCCCAATAGGTACCAGCATTGCCAGAAGTACCGGCAGCGCTAGGGGGTTAACGGCTTTGTCGCCAATGTCTTATGTGTCCTAAAACACTGGAACAGACATCCACTACCATAGACTAGCACTAACCCCGCCGCAAGTAACAGCAATGCCGTCAGGGGCAATAGTGCCTAGGGGGGTAGAGATAAGGGGCAAGGATTTCAGCAGAAAACGCCTTGCCAAAGGTGATGGCAGTGTCACCAGTGGTGGCGCTGTCGAAAGCAGCGACGTTTTGCCGGTTCAGGTACTATAGAAGAGTATAATGTCTTGATAGTTGGCGACAAAACCGGTAGGTACTGGCACTGCCAAAGGCATGTACCTTAGATGTACCAACGTTGCCAGAAATACTGGCAGTGCTAGGGGTAACAACATTTCCGCCAGCATCCTATGTGTCCTAAGATGCTGGCACAGGAAACCACTCTCATAGACTAGTACTAGCTCTGCCGCAAGTAATAGCAATGCCATCAGGAGCAAAGGTGCCTAGTGCGGCAGAGGTAAACGGCAAGGGTTCCTGCAGAAAACACCGTGCCATAGGTCAAGGAAGTGGCGCCAGTGGAGGCACTGCCATATGCAGTAACGCATCGCCAGTACAGGTACTAAAGGAAGGTGTGCCAATAGGTGGCGGCAAAGCTGTTAGATACTGGCGCTACCATCAAACTGATAGCTTATTCCTCAGGGGCCGATTCTAGAAGGAACCAGCCCCCACGATCTACAAAGGAAAATGCACATGAGTATAATGATAAAATTCATGCAATATCTGTCACGGAAAGACTAGGATATAAAGAGAAATAACAGCATGGGTCAGCTCTACCCATACACCAAATGAGCATTCCTTAACAATACCTAGAACAAAGGTGATGGCAAGGACTGTGAAGTCCCAGCACCTATAAAAGAAACTCTGTTTCTGTATGGTATCGACAGAATCCGGGTGCTAGGAGAGACTCAGTTCTCCAACCCAGAGACTGCCGACACAGTCAAGGGGAGGGGGCGGCACTGCACCTCCTCCCACAAAGAGAAACAGGATTCCAGTGCCACGTTATCTTAGGCTAAAAGGGAATTACTTTCAGCCCAGGGAACTGTGGCACAGGAAAAGTCTTTTAGTCGCAAGGAGAAAATGGTATACTACCATAACCAAAGCGACTACGGAGGACTAACCTCCATTGTCGGTAACTTTGTCGGCAGGGGAGCAAAGGTATCCAACAACCAACTCACCCTGTCGGAAGGTCAACGACATACAACTAAATACTCTGAGATTCTGACCAAATCCCAAAACCTGCTGGTATATCCATAACTAAAGGTTAAGGGGATATGCAGAAACCAAACCCCAGGTCAGCCATGTCTGAATAATATTCAGGCACGGCCATAAGTGTTGTAGTCTGGAACTACACTCAGAGGGAAAGGAATTACCTTTAAGTCACCGAAGAGACGTGAGAAGTTTCATAACATTACAGGAGGTATCAGTCTCCAATGGAATGAAAACAAAACACAAAGGTAATCGGGGAATGTCGAACAAATAGATAGTGTCTAGGTTAGGCTAACTAAGCTAGACAAGTTCTCGGTTACCTAAATCACCGAAACTCTAACTATATGATCGACAGAGGAAAAATGAAATAATTATGCATATAATCACATCTTCACAAGAATATGCCTAAATAGCTAATTAATTACAAGAATTAAATAAGGCTATTTAAAAACTGGAAGTCGTTCCGCTAACTAAATAACGCATGCCTAAGAACGACAGCGCCCATGGCGC
>NC_090736.1:116786716-116794216 GCF_036898095.1 Palaemon carinicauda
TTATTCACAAACCCTTTATTTTTTTTATTTTTTTTATATAACGTATTTCTTATGTATTCTACACTGTGTTTCCTTTATTGCTTACTCAGTACAGGAACCTTTCGTTTCTGTTTATCTCCATTTCTTTACTTACTTTCTTTGCATCAGTGCATGCTGTAGAGCTACGCTTTCATGTATGATTGTAAGTGTATATATACATATAATTGTCATTCAAACTTATTATTTTTTTCATACTTATATCAGGAAAATGCCATATTAAAAGCAATAATATATAATAAGTTTTAAGTTTAAATTCAGTTTTGACTATCATGAATTCACATCGACTCCCTAGGGAGTCATACCTGTACATTCTTGGGAAATATAGAGAATAAAAAAAATCCTGCAAGAGGTAATCAAACATATCAAAAACTATTCAAAAATTAAGTTTAATAAACATCAAAACGTAATAATGCTTATTGGTACTAGCTGGGCTGATACAGATCGGACCCACTCATTTAATACTTTACGTTTTAGGGAAAGTTTTATTTGTCTTTTCCTAATTTGTTTTTGCTTACCAAAACTATCCAACTCATGCATATATATATATATATATATATATATATATATATATATATATATATATATATATATATATATATATATATATATATATATATATATATATATATATATATATATATATATATATATATATATATATATATATATGTATGTATGTATGTATGTATGTATATATATATATATATATATATATATATATATATATATATATATATATATATATATATATATATATATATATATATATATATATATATATCTTTAGATTCATATCTTGGGGTAATATTTATTGCCTGTCTTGAGTATGTACATTTACTAACATTCTACAGCGAGTCGTCCATAAGCCTTATTCATTTTGTTGTGTCTCTACATTTTCATTTCAAATTATCTTAGTTTTATCCACATTTATTTTCAGTCCAACATTTCTTCTTTCTCTACTCAATTTTTTTTATCATTAGCAATTCCTCCCATGATTGACCAAATATAATTGTTCTCTGCAAATCTTAATTTCTCAAGGAATTTCTAATTAATAGTAATTACTACCATTTCTAGTCTGAGGGCTTTAAAACTTATCTTGGACATGATGTGAATAGTATATAAATGCTCAACATACGATGGTTATCAACTTATTCAACTTATTAAATTTGTTTAAAGATTTCCTATACACAGCTTTATCTATAATAACTTTTTTTTACCCCAAATCTCTAATCTTTTTTGAGGCCTGTTCTTTTTATATGCTTGCTTTATCTTTACATGGTTATTGAGTCATCGTGCACCAGATCTCTTCAAGCTTTCAAGAAGATGATGAATACCCCCAAAGAGCATCCCCGGAGAATCACCTGACGTAGATTGCTTGTATTTCATTGAATAATTGTGGATTACTGACATTATAAACAACACAATTTTTTTAGCCAAAGTTTTGAAATGCAATTAGCATGGCTGAACGATTTTTTTTCCTTTATAGAAATATTGTTATCATTATTTAGAGTTAATCCTATATTGCTCCCTGGCTTTTTGTATTATGAACAGCCTGAATAAAACCATGTTGCATTTCATTTAATATGGCGAAGAATACATTAATATTTCTTCCTATATCTATAATAGTTTGCATTATCATAGCATTATATCATTGATATCTTTATTTTACAATACGATCAAGAGCCTACACATAATTATAAAATGTCAAGGTCATGAAAGGATCATAAGCGTTTACATTAATTCTTTGGACAGTTTGGCATTTCCCCAGGTTTGTAGAAGAACACTCTAGCATAGGTGGTAAAATCATATTCAAAAAATTACAACTCACATTTAACAACCGCGTGTAGATAATCATGTAGTTTATGGGTAGACATATGTTGTATATATATTGCAAGGCCAATATGTCATCCATTTTCTGAAAAAAAAAAATGACCATCACAACAACAACTCTCTTAAAAACACAAAATTAACCGTAACCAAACCATTAGGGCCATTGATAGAGTAACCACAACAGCAACAACAACGATGTTAACAACAAGAACAATATATGTAGTAACATGAATAAAAAAAAATAACCATAATACTAACTGCAACTATAACCATAACAACAACATATAATAATAATAATAATAATAATAATAATAATAATAATAATAATAATAATAATAATATAGAAAAAAACTCCATTTAGATAATGTAGGCAAGTTTTTAATGGGTACAATAGAGAGTATATAATGAAAGATGTTCTTATCCCATTTCTTTTCTTTCTATATAAAAATGTGATTTGGCGTAAAAATTAAGCTTTTGTCACATTTCGATGATGCTAATAGCCTTGCAAAAATCCCATCACCCTAATAAAGATCAAACTAAGATTCATGCATGTTAAAAAAACAAAGAAAAAAAAAAAAAAATAATAATAATAATAATAATAATAATAATAATAATAATAATAATAATAATAATAATAATAATAATAATAATAATAATAATAATAATAATAATAATAATAATAATAATAATAATAATAATAATAATAATAATACCTCTACTTCAAAAGCCATAAACTGCATGAAGCAATAAATAAAAAAAATAAATATATGTGCGAACCTTACTCGGTCGCCTATATAAACACCCAATGTGTCTTTTTTTTACTTCCGATCTTATTAATCCCACTGTATGACAAGGTCAGCCGATCGATTTAACTTTTTCCATCTCTATTTACTGGTTGCCCACCCATATATTTCTGCACTACATCCATCCATCTCATCTGCGTACACCCCTCACTAATCACTGTCATAGGCCTGTTCTTGTCTCTCTTAATTGATTCTACCTCTTCTTTTCTCTTCATATTGCCATAATAAATTTGACGAGTTTTCATAATCTTCTCGTTTACATTATTTAAATAATTAACAAATGCTTATTATATCGTGGATCTCCCTCCTCTCCAGTAGTGATATTCCAGAAGCCCATCTAACCATCCTAATCTAATTTCTCTTTTTCAAGCAGTCCCTCCTCTTTCCTCTTACCTGCCGAAGTTTCTTGCCCTTATAATAGTACAGTCCTGGTAACTGTCTTTTGAATATTCATTTTGAGTCTTGATAACATTTATTTCATCACCATCTCTACACACTTATTTTACACTTCCTCTCACTGCTTACTCAACATATACATCATATATACACACATACGCACAAATATATATATATATATATATATATATATATATATATATATATATATATATATATATATATATATATATACATATGTATTTATATATATACATATATATTTATATATATATATATATATATATATATATATATATACATATATATTTATATATATACATATATACATATATATTTATATATATATATATATATATATATATATATATATATATATATATATATATATATATATATATATATATATATATATATATATATATAAATGTATATATATAAATGTATATATATATATATATATATATATATATATATATATATATATATATGTCCTCACTTCACTCCGCATTCTCTACAGGTATAAACATAATAAAACATTAAATTGCATTATAGCGCACCGTGCCGGTTGACGCCAGGTTTATTTTTCCAATGAATCATACTTTTGAAACAATATAGATGTAACATCCCATATTCTAATAACTTCTACACACTTCTGTACTGATATAGCAGTGCATATTTAAAACAAAATGAACAAACTTTCAAATTAACATATAAGCCTCCTCTGCCGCCCAGGAAAAACCATAGATAAAAAACAAAATCTCAAGTTTTGAAAAAACTATGGAAACCTGTGTATCCACGGCAATAATGCAGAGTAACTCAAATTTGAGTGGTGGAACCTCACTCTTATATTACTAATAAATAATAATGATAGTAATATTAACAATAAATTCGACTTGCTCGGGCTAGCGTGCGCTAGAAAGTGACCACTTACTAAATACCTCTTCAAACATCGAATACGTTTCACCCAACACTAAATTCTCATTGGCCACTGCCTACATAACTGAACTTAAGTAACAAGACACTTAAGATCTGCTTACATGTCGTTAGGACAATTATTTTTCGCTATACTTCGTAACGCGAAAAAATTCTAGTCCTCACTTCACTCCGCATTCTCTACAGGTATAAACATAATAAAACATTAAATTGCATTATAGCGCACCGTGCCGGTTGACCCTAGATAATACCAAAGAAAGGGAGAGAAGGAAAAAAATGGAGAGAAAGAAATAAATGTTCCGATTGAATGATTTACACATTTAACCTCTTTTTGAAGCCTTTGACAAAAATGTTTACTTGAAACAGACTACCAACACTCATGTCTATGAAGACACCTATCATTGACGTTATCGTTTGCGATGCTTGAACTTTTAGCCACAGTTTTAACAAAAAATTCTGTTTGGTTACATTACAGGAGCTTTTGAAAAACTTCTTAAAGATAAATCGATCAAAGGACAAAATCATTCCAGCTTCCTCTGTATCATGCAAAATACATCAAATATGGAAAAGCATTTGTGACAACTTCCGATATCAAAAACTTCACATTATTGGTGATTTTTCATTTTTTTTTTTTTTTTTCTGTTCAACTAAGAAATCTTCAGAATTACAATAAACTTAATTCCCCAAATCTCAGATAAGAAAACTTTAATGATCTATCAAAATAATAAAGAGGCTTTTCAATATAGGAAAATACAATCAGCACGGATTCTGCAACACCATATTATCAAAAAGATCCTTTGTATGCACCGATCTATCAGCTTAATGTTTCACAGGTGCTTGCAAAGATTTAACAAGTGAATTTTCCGTTGGATCTATGTAACCCCTCATTTCATGCATGCACGTTATGGCATAAATAGCTTGATCACTGGAGATTACTAAAGCGCCGGAATCTAATAAAAGCGTCATAAAGCAACATACAATGGCATTTCGCTTTGCTCGTGACCATTATTGTAAGTTTCTCTTTGTTGAAAGACAAGTTGGTAGGCCTTGTCGGTGCTGTCATTCATCGATGATAGAAGATGTCCATGACAACTGAGGTCCCCCAATTTCCTTTCCAAATTAGAGGCCACCGTTAAAGACAACTGCTGGCATTTCATTGCATTCACGATCCTGGAAAGCAGATTCCAAAAATAAAACATTGTACATATATACTTATAATTTCAAAACCTTTACCTTCTATATCAAAGTTAAATTTCAGCGAAAAATTTCCCACTTTTTTTTTTTTTTTTTTCCTTTTTTAATCTTTGCCGTGTGTAATAAACCTTTTGTTACGTAAACACTCAAACTTTAACAATAAAGTTTCCCTCGTTAATATCAACAGTCAAGATGGAGAAGACTTTCACTCTGGAATATTCTACTTAAGAATTTTTACCTCCATTTTATTAATAACCTTTGGTATAAAGCACCAAACTTAAAGTTAAAGCATCAAATCCCTCTGTACCGGGACACCAATATTAGAGATGAAAAAACCTCAACATATTTTTAAAAGTAGCAAAACAGTCTAAAGAATGAATAACTCTCACAAGTCCATAACTCTGAAAAATGTAAGCAAGAATTGATCATTCATCCATGTTAGTTGACAACACTTCAAAAAATCCGCTCTTTTGTACTCTTTCTGGGCTTACATACATTGATGACCTGAACAGTGTATTCAGTACAAGTTTAAATTCTTTGGTTTTCTATGATTTCCAAATCTGGCTATTTGCTACCTACTTGCATTAAAATCGAAAACTTTTTATCTGGAACAACTTTCAAACATTGCCAAAGTACTTTACATAATTCTGCCGCCTGCCTCCTGCTCCTTCGTGTTTAATTTTAAAGATTTATTTGCTGTCCAGTTTCCAACCACTCTTTTCATGATAAAAAAAAATGCGCTGTATTCATAGCTAAAAAACTTCAGAATTACTCCAAACCTACTACTGAGGTGTCACAACATATAAATTTCCCAACACCAGAGGTGTCACAATATAACTATTAAATCTGAGGAGTCACAATATAGCGGTAAATTTCCTATGTCTGAAGCGTCGCAATATAGCGGTAAATTTCCTATGAGGCGTCGCAATATATTGATAAGATTGCCTACATCCGAGGCTTCGCAATGTGATAAATTGCCTACATCTGATGAGTCACAATATAGTATTTAACTGCCTACATCTGAGGCGTCACAATATAGTGCTAAACTGCCTACATCTGAGGCGTCACAATATAGTGCTAAACTGCCTACATCTGAGGCGTCACAATATAGTGCTAAACTGCCTACATCTGAGGCGTCACAATATAGTGCTAAACTGCCTACATCTGAGGCATCACAATATAGTGCTAAGCTGCCTACATCTGAGGCATCACAATATAGTGCTAAGCTGCTACAGTACATCTGAGGCGTCACAATATAGTGATAAACCGCCTACATCTTAGGCGTCACAATATAGTGATAAACTGCCTACACCTTAGGCGTCACAATATAGTGATAAACTGCCTACACCTTAGGCGTCACAATATAGTGATAAACAGCCTACAACTTAGGCGTCACAATATAGTGATAAACAGCCTACAACTTAGGCGTCACAATGAAGTAATAGGTTAAATAAGTCTGATGCAAGTATATGGTTAAAGTAACGACCAAAATAAAAAGAATGAATTTCTGCGTCAAAACGTGATCTCAACCAGAGCATCTGATATTTCTTCATTAAGTTCTCAACTAGCTTTGCTCAATATGCAAAAATACATAAATACTTTATCGTTTTCATTTTAACAATACCTCTCACGACAAATTTCGTGGAAATTATGTAACAGACAATTCTGTCCAAAAAATATTCGTTAAAATAACGTGTTTGTTAATTCAGAAGGTTTGGCATCTAAACGAGATCTTTAACGACATAGTTTATCCTAATACTGTAGTTACGAAATTTGCCTTCAGTATTCGTCCTCTGTAAACCTTTCCAAATACAATTTAGAGTCTGAAAACCAAATATACTTTCTTGTAAATAAATCCAAATCTTGAAGCTTTTTAAAGTAAATAGCTAGCATCCAATGCCACTTCAAAACAACCATCCGCAGCTATGCCATTATCTAAAAATACTCCAATCATCACAAATATCTAAAGATAATCCATTATAAAAACTTTTTAAATTTTTCCCCAATGAGAAAGATATTGGCAACGTTTTAATAGATTTTTATGCGATAAGCAGACTGTAGACTGATTAAATCCTTAAAAAGTTTGTAATAAAAATAACAGCCTTTGCTTACCATTTCCATTCTTGGTCACCGTCAAAGGAATTATCTCTTAGTTTTTCTGATACCAGTGTCACCCATTCTCTTTTAATAAATTCTGATTCGTCCCTTTCTGACCTATTGTTACCCAATCCAACAACCACAGTAACGGTTTTGAAATGGAATTTTGTGATCGCCCTTTTAGACGTCAATGACTATCTTACCG